>NC_084615.1:5915806-6173306 GCF_033978795.1 Nerophis ophidion
GCTACTCCTGCAAAAGGTTCTGACAATCAGCGCCTGTAAAAGTAGCTCGTCTCATAAAAGATAGCAGCTGAGGAGCGAGCAGAGTAAGATGAGGCGATACCGTACGAACACAATTTCATGTTCTTTTTGGACTTGAAGCACTTATTCAAGCCTCAGGAACAAAAGGTGTCAGTTAACACTTGCAAGATAGCAAACATCCACCCACTACACCAGCTAACAGTCACACTTTAATTTCCATCTTTAAAATGTACTGTAAGTTGTTTCTAATATGTTTGATCATATTTGAATAAACATAGAGTCCTGCTGCTCTGCAAGTTTCACACACAGGTACATTTCCCACACACTAAATGAGCACAATGGGGATGTAACAAACTGCAGTACTCGGCAGGACTCCACCTCGCTGTTACCCACTTCCTCTCAACCGCCCGAAGGCAGGAAGAGACGAGAAAAGAGGAAGAGGTAAAGAGTAGAGGGCTTTCATTTTAGGTAAGAAAAAATAAGTCATACAGCCTAAAAACAAACCTTAGTAAAAAAAAAATTCAGATCAATTCTGTGAAGGCAAGACACCATGGCTCCTTGGGCAATGACCACCGTGGAGCGTTATGGTGTTGGTAAGTCATTTTATGGTCATATGTTTATACATTACTTTGATTAGATATATGCTTAGATAGTGATGACACGCTTTGTATACTATGAATTAGAACAAGGAAAACGTAGATATTACACAGTACTTGGTCACAGTTCAGAATTCCCATTGGAAAATGCTCAATTTTGACACCAGTGCAACTAAAGTCTTCAAAGTTATTGCATGTTGAATGATGATGCAATGGCAGCAAAAATAACAAAGTATATATAAGCTGAGGAGAAAATGCAGTGAAGAATTTGCTATTGGTGCGTCATAAAAGATCGTGTCTGCTCTTTAGGCGGCAGAGTATTGATTACGTTGCCATGCTTGAATATTTGGTGTATTTTTGTATAAATTTCCTCGCTGTATTCCGCTAAATCATGGCCCATCAATGTCTGGTTTGCTAGATATCACACAGAGATAGGTACACCTCTAGCTCAGGGATTTACTAGAACACGGAAGGATGTTCAAAACCTGAATGGTCTAATGGTAATGTTATGTATAGACTTAGACAAACTAATGATCTACAAGGGAAATTGTTCCACACAGTAGCTCAGTTCCAAAGGATGGAAAGGATAATGCACACAAGGGCACAAAAATAAATACAAAGTAGATAAAAAATCTACCATAGTATATAATATATACTGATATATTGTATTTTTATATGATATATACAATATAAGTCAGCACGGTGGTAAAGGGGTTAGTGCGTCTGCCTCATAATACGAAGGTCCTGAGTAGTCCTGGGTTCAATCCCGGGCTCGGGATCTTTCTGTGTGGAGTTTGCATGTTCTCCCCGTGACTGCGTGTGTTCCCTCTTGGTACTCCGGCTTCCTCCCACCTCCAAAGACATGCACCTGGGGATAGGCCCCTCCCACTTCCAATGACATACACCTGGGATAGGCCCCTCCCTCTTCCAAAGACATGCACCTGGGGATAGGCCCCTCCCATTTCCAAAGACATGCACCTGGGGATAGGCTCCTCCCATTTCCAAAGACATGCACCTGGGGATAGGCCCCTCCCACTTCCAATGACATACACCTGGGATAGGCCCCTCCCTCTTCCAAAGACATGCACCTGGGGATAGGCCCCTCCCATTTCCAAAGACATGCACCTGGGGATAGGCCCCTCCCATTTCCAAAGACATGCACCTGGGGATAGGCCCCTCCCATTTCAAAAGACATGCACCTGGGGATAGGCCCCTCCCACTTCCAAAGACATGCACCTGGGGATAGGCCCCTCCCACCTCCAAAGACAAGCACCTGGGGATAGGCCCCTCCCACTTCCAATGACATACACCTGGGATAGGCCCCTCCCACTTCCAAAGACATGCACCTGGGGATAGGCCCCTCCCATTTCCAAAGACATGCACCTGGGGATAGGCCCCTCCCACTTCCAAAGACATGCACCTGGGGATAGGCCCATCTCACCTCCAAAGACATGCACCTGGGGATAGGCCCCTCCCACTTCCGAAGACATGCACCTGGGGATAGGCCCCTCCCACTTCCAAAGACATGCACCTGGGGATAGGTTGATTGTGTGTGAATCTGAGTGTGAATGTTGTCCGTCTATCTGTGTTGGCCCTGCGATGAGGTGGCGACTTGTCCAGGGTGTACCCCGCCTTTTGCCTGATTGTAGCTGATAGGTACCAGTGCCCCCCTCGATCCCAAAGGGAATAATCGTCCTGTCCCCCTTAGCAGAAAAACAGCCCCAAAGCATGATGTTTCCACCTCCATTCTTCACGGTAGGTATGTTCTTGAGATGCAACTTCTTCCTCCAAACACGATGAGTTGAGTTAATACCAAAAAGTTCTATTTTGGTTTCATCTGACCACATGACATTCTCCCAATCCTCTGCTGTATCATCCATGTATCCATTTTGGTACAAACTCAACTTGTCGTGTTTGGAGGAAGAAGAATACTGAGTTGCATCCCAAGAACACCATACCTACTGTGAAACATTGGGGTGGAAACATCATGCTTTGGGGCTGTTTTTCTGCTAAGGGGACAGGACGATTGATCCGTGTTAAGGAAAGAATGAATGGGGCCATGTATCGTGAGATTTTGAGCCAAAACCTCCTTCCATCAGTGAGAGCTTTGAATGCTTGACCAAATACTTATTTTCCACCATAATTTACGAATAAATTCTTTAAAATTCCTACAATGTGAATTCCTGGATTTTTTTTTCACATTCTGTCTCTCACAGTTGAAGTGTACCTATGATGAAAATTACAGACATCTGTCATCATTTTAAGTGGGAGAACGTGCACAATCGCTGGCTGACGAAACACTTTTTTGCCCCACTGTGTGTGTATATATATATATATATATATATATATATATATATATATATATATATATATATATATATAAGGCGCTAATTGACTACAGCAGACCTGGGCAAATTAAGGCCCGGGGGCCGCATGCATCTCATTAAGCTTTTCAATCTGGCCTGCTAGACATTCCCCCCCAATTTTTTTAAAATCTTTAAGATGGAAAGTGTAGCTGCCATTATGATGTGCAGTCAAGTTTTCTAATGACCGTAAGTCTTCAACTATACAAAGTATTTCAATAGTCGGAATCTTTGCTTTTGCATGACTTACCAGTTACTATGGTCATTTAATTAGTTACTATAGTCATCTAATTAGTTACTACAGTAATCTAATTAGTTACTATGGTCATCTAAGTCACAGCAGCTGAGACGAGGCACCAAGCAGTGTGGGTGGGGCGTGTTTCCACAGAGTGTTTCCAGAGCCAGCCTGAAATGTGGGTGTAAGGGACAGATGTGGAAGGAGATTTTTACAACAAAGTAGTAAAGCTTAGTGATATATCACATATATCAGATTGTAGTTGGGTTTTTTTTTTTACCCTTCACACTTATAGTTTGCCGTGTTTGTTGCATTTTTTTTGCGTTTCGCTTGATTGTAAAATATGTCAATGGAGAGGGGGTGTGACATTCATTTGTTGTCAATATTCAGTGTTTTATCCTTCATAGTTAATATTGTAAATCCCACATTCTTTACATTCTGGGTGTCTCATTCAGGAAAAAAAAAAATACAATTCCATTCTGTTTTTAATCAATCAATCAATCGATCAATCAATCAATGTTTACTTATATAGCCCTAAATCACTAGTGTCTCAAAGGGCTGCACAAACCACAACACAAACCACTACGACATACTCGGTAGGCCCACATAAGGGCAAGGAAAACTCACACCCAGTGGGACGTCGGTGACAATGATGACTATGAGAACCTTGGAGAGGAGGAAAGCAATGGATGTCGAGCGGGTCTAACATGATAATCAATCAATCAATGTTTACTTATATAGCCCTAAATCACTACTGTGAAAGTTCAATCCATAATGGATCCAACACAGTCGCAAGAGTCCAGTCCAAAGCGGATCCAACACAGCAGCGAGAGTCCCGTTCACAGCGGAGCCAGCAGGAAACCATCCCAAGCGGAGGCGGATCAGCAGCGCAGAGATGTCCCCAGCCGATACACGGGCGAGCAGTACATGGCCACCGGATCGGACCGGACCCCCTCCACAGGGGAGAGTGGGACATAGGAGAAAAAGAAAAGAAACGGCAGATCAACTGGTCTAAAAAGGGAGTCTATTTAAAGGCTACAGTATACAAATGAGTTTTAAGGTGAGACTTAAATGCTTCTACTGAGGTAGCATCTCGAACTGTTACCGGGAGGGCATTCCAGAGTACTGGAGCCCGAACGGAAAAACGCTCTATAGCCCGCAGACTTTTTTGGGGCTTTGGGAATCACTAATAAGCCGGAGTCCTTTGAAGGCAGATTTCTTGCCGGGACATATGGTACAATACAATCGGCAAGATAGGATGGACCTAGACCGTGTAGTATTTTATACGTAAGTAGTAAAACCTTAAAGTCACATCTTAAGTGCACAGGAAGCCAGTGCAGGTGAGCCAGTACAGGTATATATGTATGTATATATGTATATAAAGGTATATACAGTATAGGTATATATGTATGTATATAAAGGTATATACAGTATAGGTATATATGTATGTATATATGTATATAAAGGTATATACAGTACAGGCGTAATGTGATCAAACTTTCTTGTTCTTGTCAAAAGTCTAGCAGCCGCATTTTGTACCAACTGTAATCTTTTAATGCTAGACATGGGGAGACCCGAAAATAATACGTTACAGTCTGTCATAATGTTTTTAGCATTCAATCAGACATTATTGGGAGGTCTTGTATTAGTGTTCCTAAAAATAGATATAAAGGCCCCCAGACACACTTTTTTTTTTTTAAATTTGTCCCCCCCGAGTCAAAATATTTGCCCAGGCCTGGACTACAGGGTCGGACTACAATGGCGGACCTGTGCAAAGCACTTTGGGTACATTGCTACCATATATAGAGATATTGGATGGTCTCACACTAGGGAACAACATCACAGGTTGGGTAAATTCTAAACGTCTCCTTTGGAGGAAGGCAAGATTGTTTTATAAATATCTCCGCCATGCCTCCATGGTTTGAATTTAAAATTAATGCGAATCCCAATTACACAAAACCAGGTACCATAAGGTAAGAAAAGTTTGCTTTGAATAATAGGTCCCCTTTAATGCAACGATACTTTGTTCACTTTTATTAGTTCACTACTGAGATGAGATCTTTTTTGTTTTAGTCAAGTGGAACTTTGCTGGCAGTGGTGAGAATCAGCTTTCTCTGGAAGTAGGAGATACAGTCTACATCCAGGAGGCTTGTGATGGTAAGTAGAACATGACCATGCATGTATACACTTAGTTTAGATTAGTTTGTAACAAGGGCTAAATAGGGTTGTACGGTATACCTCTACTAGTATAGTATCGTAGTACTAATGATTCAAAAACGGTACTATACTTTGTTTGAAAAGTACCGGTTCACAATTTATTATTATTATTTTTTTTTATGGGCATGATGGCGCGCCGTAACGTCATGAAAATGCTGGGTTTACGAGCAGAGGAGCATGTTCGGCAGCGCACACACACAGAGTACTTACAAGAAGACACCATGTGTAGACAGAAAAGGGAGAACGGACGCATTTTGGCTTAAAAAATACAGATAAAGGTGAAGTTATAACACTGAAACGCCCTCAGGAAGAGGTGGTTCAAGACATGGCTAGCTAACAAGCAGCGAACGTCCATTGGCAGTTGACAGTGTTTTAGCTACTTCTAAATCACTAATCCTCTTCTCCATGGCGACAAATAAAGGACGATGAATAGCTAAACATGCTTCACTACACACCGTAGGAGGATACTATAACTTACTGGCGTCACTGCTAGCAAAAGCTAGCGGGCCTGAATGTAAACAAATGCCATGGGTGAATCTACACCTGACGTCCACTGTAATGATACCAAGTATAAGAGCGTATCTAGTCGTTACTACTATGACTAGATCGGTATTTTTTAATGTCAAAAATCTTTTTTCCTTTTTTAAAATATGTCATAAGAGGACTTTAAATATGACCAATGTATGATCCTGTAACTACTTGGTATCGGATCGATACTTACATTCATGATATCATCAAAACTAATGTAAAGTATCAAACAATAGAAAAATAAGTGATTATTACATTTTAACAGAAGTACAGATACAACATGTTGAAACGGAAAATAAACAGATATTAACAGTAAATGAACAAGTGGATTAATAATCCATTTTTACAGCTTGTCCTTAATCATTTTGACCAAATAAGAGAATGATAAATGACACAATATGTTACTGCATACGTCAGAAGACTAATTAGGAGTTTTTGTTTGTGTATTTACTACTAAAAGACAAGTTGTCTAGTATGTTCTCTGTTTTATTTAAAGACAAACTTGTTCATTGATTACAAAAATAAACATATGTTTGATAGAAGATTTTTTGTTTATATAAAGCCAATAATTCCATTTTTTGTGGTCCCCTCTATTTAGAAAAGTATTGAAAGTATCAAAAAACATTTAGGTACTGGTATTCTTAACATGATTAAAAGCATTGAAGAACAAATAACATTGAAAAACAAAGTACGGAACTAAAATGACAAAAAGCATTCAGAACAAATCTAATTAAAAAATATATGTATTTTAAAATGCTTTTAATAATCTTGATCATAAGCATGAGAAAAAGAAGAGTTTTTAGCTTGCATTTAAAAACATTCACAGTACTAGCATCCTATTCCCTATTTGTGCAGCAAACTAAATGCTGCTTCACCATGTTCTACATGAGCCTGCATATTCCAGAGTCCTACTGGACTTATATCCAATTAACATTTCATGAATGTATTCTGAAACTAAACCATTTAGTGAATAATAGACTAATAGCGGTATTTTAAAGAAGGATATTTTGGTTTTGATATGACTGCTGAAAGTCAGATCCTAGCCTATGAGCACATTAAGGTTTTGGACTTGGTCTTTGGGTTTAAAGTCAACACGTTTCCATGTACTAAATTAGTCTGATTAATAATTTATTTTCTCCTCTATTTTCACAGTTGTCATGCTCTACCTCTAATGCAACTGTTAGCCATACGCAGTGTATCTTTCATACACTAGGGGGCAATTGGGGTTATTTCAGCTTGTTTAGCGATGTGGTAATGTAAGTAGCAGAAGAGAATGCAACATGTTAATAATCTAGCACACTTTCAAGCTCCGGATCTATCTGATAACTCCAACTTTCTACGACTAATTGGTGTTGTTTTAATGTGTTTATATGACAATGGTGGTTATTATCAGAGGCATGAACAATACATTTACTATCAACTGTCAATACTAACTATGAAAGACCTGAGCAAAATTCGGCCTGTGGGCCAACTGCGGCCCATTAAGATTTTTAATCCGGCCCCCTGGACATTTTACATAATTTTTTTAGACATTTATTTATTTTTTTATTTATTTTATTTACTTCGGCAATCTTCACATAAAACAAAGAACAACAAAAAAAGAAGAAAAGAAAAAAAAAACACTCATTTGAGCAATGATTGAGCCGAAAGGGTGTAGGTTGAAGCAACGCTTATATAAACCTACCCCATCACAACCTACCCCATAAGATTAACATGCGGCGCCTGGAAAACCATTTCCTGGCGGCTTTTCGGCACTAACAACTGGGTGATTTCCTCTCCTGTTTGAGTGTCACAGCTCACTCAGTACAATCTATCTGTCATAATGGAGAAGTGAGGGAATACCGACGCTGTTCCCGGGCGCATCGGCTGACCGTCGATGTAATCTACTTGGTCCCAGGCCGCACGCAAAGTTTCGTCTCGAGACTGCTCGAGGGGAAAATCCTCCGTAGGACGCCAATAGGCCTCCGCCAGTTCCCGGCAGTGTAGGATGGCCCCGCCTCGCTACTGAGAACTGCGCGGATACTCCCTTTTCCTACTGTCCTTGAACGCACCCCTACTCATTGTGCCAGTAAGCGCCTAAACCCCTGCCAATTTGCGAGAGGTGCGTACTTACAGCTACCTCCACCCTATGCTTTTGGCCCTCATACAAAATTTCTACTGGCACCATAGGGTATTCGTGCACATCCCTATGAACACACCTGATTTTTAACCATGTTGCATGCCTCAAAGCCCCGGGTCGAACCAGGTTCTGGTGGATCATGGTCTGCCCGCATTTCGAATCCACCATCGCCTGGAATGTACTCCCTTGTATTGTTACCTTGATACTGTACATCTCACCCGGGTCGGGGGAGGCGACTGAAGGGACGGCCACTGCGGCTATGCGCCCCACCTGCTGAGGTCCCTGACGCGCGCGACCGGGCCGACCATGCCGACCATGCCTCCAGCACGCCTGCCCAAGCGTTTGAGGGGCCGTCTGCACGGAAGATGTTCTGGGGACAGCAGTCGCGATCTGTGGGGAAAGAACAGACGGGGAGTTATGCGGGTTAAGGCGGGGAATGTGCAGCGCTCTGTCCTTTTCATGTCGGTCGCTCCGTCCGTCCGCCATTGGTGCGGGTTGCCTCTCGCGGTGGACAGCCAGGTGATCCTTAGCGAGGGTCACCGCAGCTGCCAGGTCACGTGGCCGGTGGTACCAGACCCAGTCGGCCGTCTTCTTTTGGATCGCTTTCAGTAGCTGCTCCCGGATGATTCGGTCCAACAGTTGACCCTCTCCCTCTCCTGGCTGCAGCCAGCGCGTCGCTTCCTCTTGGAGCCGCTGGGAAAAGGCGAATGGCCGGTCCTCCTTCCCCAGACGCATGGACCGGAACTGGCGTCGATATTCTTCAGCGGTGCTTCCCGTCTGGTCCAGCACCGCCCTCCTCAGGTCAGTGAAGCGCACCCTGGATGCCGCCGGCAGGTTGAGCGCTGCAAGCTGCGCCTCCCCCGTCAGGAGAGGCAAGAGCTGCACACCCCCATCATTCCTCCGGCCACGCGCATGCTCTCGCCGTGGCCGAAAAAATGTCCAGGAAGGCATGGGGGTCCTCTTCATCCCCCATGCAGTGCATGGCGACGGCTGTTGGCTCTGGCTGTGCCCTGCCCATCTGGTCCACCAACGCCAGCAGAACTTGGCATTGTTGGCGGCTGCTCGCTGCTACCTCGGCGAGCACACTCGCTAACTTTGTCAGGGGGGTCGTCTTCCCCTGCCTCCGGTGATCCTGCCAGATTGGGCGCCAAGTTGTGGAAGAGTCTTGCTTCCGGGTTCTCCGGACCACCGGGGATTGACATGACAGGCTTATTTCAGGTTCAACAATGATTATTTTTCAAAAAACCTTAATGCTTTACAGCAGTTTGTCTCTCCTTTAGCCCCGAGTCTTTCTGTTTCCAGCCAAGATATGGCTGTCCCTCTCTCTCGCCGCCTCCCGACTGCCGGCTTTTACAGAGCGACAGGTGATTAGACAAACACTTTCAGCTGTGTCATCAAATCACCTGTTGCAACCTCGCCACACCCCGCTTCCCTGCAGTTGTGCAGGCCACGCCCACCACAAAATGCAACGATGCAATATTCAGTGTTGACAGCTAGATTTTTTGTGGACATGTTCCATAAATATTGATGTTAAAGGTTTCTTTTTTTGTGAAGAAATGTTTAGAATGAAGTTGATGAATCCAGATGGATCTCTATTACAATCCCCAAAGAGGGGACTTTAAGTTGATGATTACTTCTATGTGGAGAAATCTTTACTTAGAATTGAATCACTGGTGCTTCACGGCGGCAGAGGGGTTAGTGCGTCTGCCTCACAACACGAAGTTCCTGCAGTCCTGGGTTCAAATCCAGGCTCAGGATCTTTCTGTGTGGAGTTTGCATGTTCTCCCCGTGAATGCGTGGGTTCCCTCCGGGCACTCTGGCTTCCTCCCACTTCCAAAGACATGCACCTGGGGATAGGTTGATTGGCAACACTAAATTGGCCCTAGTGTGTGAATGTGAGTGTGAATGTTGTCTGTCTATCTGTGTTGGCCCTGCGATGAGGTGGCGACTTGTCCAGGGTGTACCCCGCCTCCCGCCCGATTGTAGCTGAGATAGGCGCCAGCGCCTCCCGCAACCCCAAAAGGGAATAAGCGGTAGGAAATGGATGGATGGATGATTCACTGGTTTATTTTTCAACAAGTTTTTAGTTATTTTTATTTATATTTTTTTCAAATAGTTCAATAAAGACCACTACAAATGAGCAATATTTTACACTGTTATACAATTTAATAAATCAGAAACTGATGACATAGTGCTGTATTTTACTTCATCTCTTTTTTTTCAACCAAAAATGCTTTGCTCTGATTAGTTGGTACTAAATTAAAAACATTTTTTCACAGGGGGTACATCACTGAAAAAAGGTTGAGAACCACTGTTCTAAATTGTTGTTTTTGGACATTTGCTTACAATCTTGTTGTGGATTATTGGAATGAATGACATCGACACTGTCTTAAAGCCATGAATTATGGTTGTCTTTTGATTAATGCAGCATAGACATATTGTAATTACTCTGTAAATAATACATAACGGTAAAAGTTTTAGTTTCATAATAAGGCTACTTATAGATTTCCCTCCACTGGTCTGGGAAGGGCTCAAGTCATGTTAAATGTTTAAATGCTCTTCTTTGAGAACATCCTGACACTTATTAAAAGGGTTGGTTTCATACACTTTTAAACAGTCCCCCTCCTACCCCCGGCTTGTTCTTCTTCTCCTGTGAATAATGCAGTAAAGAGCAGCGTTGGACCCCCACAGATATTGGCACGCTGATAACTCCCCACATGCCAGAGAGAACTGGTTTGCAATTGCATGGATTAAAAGATATCTAGATTATATTCTCTCTTGTTCTCTCTGGCATGTAGTGAGTAATCATTGTGCCAATCTCTGTGGGGAACTAACATGCCGCTCCTTACTACATTATTCACAGGCCAAGAAGAACAAGGGTTGGGGACGCCATCAAGCATTCAAGTTGAATATATTCAATCTGAATTGATTGATTGATTGAAACGTTTATTAGTAGATTGCACAGTTCGATACATATTCCGTACAATTGACCACTAAATGGTAACACCCGTGTAAGTTTTTCAACTTGTTTAAGTCGGGGTCCACGTTAATCAATTCATGGTACAAATATATACTATCAGCATAATACAGTCATCACACAAGTTAATCATCATAGTATATACATTGAATTATTTACATTATTTACAATCCAGGGGGTCGGATGAGGAGCTTTGGTTGATATCAGAACTTCAGTCATCAACAATTGCATCAACGGAGAAATGTGGACATTGAAACAGTGTAGGTCTTATTTAGTAGGATATGTACAGCCAGCAGAGAACATAGTGAGTTCACATAGCATAAGAACAAGTATATACCGTATTTCCT
This sequence comes from Nerophis ophidion, assembly GCF_033978795.1. NCBI lineage: Eukaryota > Metazoa > Chordata > Actinopteri > Syngnathiformes > Syngnathidae > Nerophis > Nerophis ophidion. The sequence goes on from NC_084615.1 coordinate 5,927,207, forward strand.
TGAATTACCGCAGGGCATATAGTATGCGCCTGCCTTGAATTACTGCTGGGTCAAACTCGCTTCCCAAAATAATTAGCGCATGCTTAGTATTACCGCCTGGTCAAACTCGTGACGTCACGAGCGACACTTCCCCTGTCATCATTTTCAAAAATGGAGGAGGCTGATTTTAATACTTGTAATCTGAAATCGCGTAAAGGGAAGAAGATTAAGAGCTTTTCAGTAGGATTTAGGTCCAAGCTTACATCACACTCAAATATTTACTGCATACCTTTGGTAAGTGCCTGAGCAAGAAGAGGTTTTAAAATAATTAGCTCATGCTTACTTTTGCCGCATGCCTTTGATAAGCCTGGAGGTGTTGTTTTAGAGCGCTTTTGAAGGAGGATAGAGATGCACTTACTTTTACACCTGTTGGGAGTGCATTCCACATTGATGTGGCATAGAAAGAGAATGAGTTAAGACCTTTGTTAGATTGGAATCTGGCTTGAACGTGGTTTGTGGAGCTCCCCTTGGTGTTGTGGTTATGGCGCTCATTTAAGTTAAGGAAGTAGTTTGACATGTACTTGGGTATCAGGGAGGTGTAGCGGATTTTATAGACCAGGCTCAGTGCAAGTTGTTCGACTCTGTCCTCTACCCTGAGCCAGGCCACTCTGGAGAAGTGGGTTGGATTGAGGTGTGATCTGGGGTGGAGGTCTAAAAGTAACCTGACTAGCTTGTACTGGGATGTTTGGAGTCTAGATTTGAGGGTTTTGGAGGTGCTGGGGTACCAGGAGGTGCAAGCGTAATCGAAAAAGGGTTGAATGAGAGTTCCTGCTAGAATCTTCAAGGTGCTTTTGTTGACCAGAGACGAGATTCTGTAGAGGAATCTCGTTCTTTGGTTGACCTTTTTGATGACCTTGGTTGCCATTTTATCACAGGAAAGATTAGCCACTAGAATAGAACCTAGGTAGGTGATCTCAATGAAATGGGCCAACATTTTTAAAATACATGATACAATCAGAACCTACCCATTTAATAATAAGTGTCAGAATGTTCTTAAAAAGACACTTTAAAGTGAATTATGTATATTTTTTTTAAATAGGTGATATGACGCAGAAACCTTTAAACAGCTGTCTTTTGAAAGGTTTTTTTTCTTCGGATACACAATGGAATTAATACAAAGTCACAATAATAACTTTAAGTCTACTGACTAATATATATATATATATATAAATATATATATATATATATATATATATATATATATATATATATATATAGTCGTTATATTTGTATATAACGACATTAAAGACTCCAACTTAAGGTGCGGTAGTGGGAACAAATATGGGGTGAAATAAATAACACAAGAGGTAATAAAGGAAAAAACTAACAATTGAAATAAACAGACTACTATCCAATAAAATAATAAGCAATCCTGTACAATATACAAAACACTATAGAAATACAAAATACTGTACAATATACAGAACAAGACAAGAGTACCGAAGTGATAAACAACGATACACAAAAATTTCGGTTTGGTACATATCTCGGTTTAGAGGTCACGGTTCGGTTCATTTTCGGTACAGTAAGAAAACAACAAAATATACATTTTTTGGTTATTTATTTACCATATTTGTAAACAATGGCTTTATCCTTTGAACATTGGGAACACTATAACAATTCTTCCCACATTAATCCACATTAAACTGCCTCAAATTGTTGCTTTGATTAAATAAAATGACAAAACTTTTCTTCTACATATAAAAAGTGCAACATTCAACAGTTTCAAATCAACGCATCATGCTTATTTTATTACAGCATTTGGGAAGCCTGTAGTTGACTTTTATTATGTAAATGTTATATTTTTATCAACATGTGATAGCAGGCTCCCTGCCTTTCAGAACTAGGCTGCTACATTACGAATGAATAATGTAACTATAGCTGAAATAAATAGCACAATAGCAAAAGGAGAGACTATTCATCCCTGAACACCATGGAGCTAATTTTTTATGATGCACTTACATTGTTATATCAACTATCAGAGACAGAAACTCTTCATTTAACATAATGTCCTTTTTTGCTGCTTCAACACACCTCAATCAACACTGTGAAGTGAATTATTAGTGAAGTGAATTATATTTATATAGCGCTTTTCTCTAGTGACTCAAAGCGCTTTACATAGTGAAACCCAATATCTAAGTTACATTTAAACCAGTGTGGGTGGCACTGGGAGCAGGTGGGTAAAGTGTCTTGCCCAAGGACACAACGGCAGTGACTAGGATGTCGGAAGCGTGAATCGAACCTGCAACCCTCAAGTTGCTGGCACGGCCACTCTACCAACCGAGCTATACCGCCCCCATACGTATCCGTAACACGCACACACACACACACGCACACACATACATGCATGCACACACACACACATGCCGCAAAATGAGCTAACGTTACGCTAAAAGCTAACTAGCCTTCACCTAAAGCCAGAACTGCAAGCGAGCTGAGTTGCAGACTTTGTTTTAGAAGGTCTACAGGCTCATAGTGATGTTTAGAAATTAGTTGACTAGGAAGTGTTTAGTATAATTTGGGAAGAGTCCGTTTCTCCCCTGCAAAACACATATCTGCTCGATGCTAAAGCGCTGACTACATCGCTCTGAATACGCACTGCTGATTGGCTTTGTATGTAACCAATCAGATGGTTGTGTGGGAGGGACAATGCAGGGTGCTGTGTACAGACACAGAGGCAGAACAGAGCGGAGCAGCTTGTAAAGACTTTAGCATAGGCGGCTACTTCATATGTTCGTGTGAAACTCGTTCGGTACTCCTCCGCACTGAACCGGAACCCCCGTACCGAAACGGTTCAATACAAATACACGTACCGTTACACCCCTAGTGTCGGACGTATTGCACTCGAAGGGTTGTATTGCAGAGTAGGGTATTAGGCCATGATATTGTGTAGGGGTGAATTATTATTATAAGTTAGAGTTCAACATCGTGACAGCTTTGGAAAAGAATCTGTCTCTGAGCCTGTTTGTTCTGGTTCTGATGTACCTGTAGCGCCTGCCTGATGGTAGCAAGTCCAACAGGTGGAAGCCAGGGTGTGTGCTGTCCTTGGTAATATTTTTTGCTCTGTTGAGGCAACGGGAGTTGTGTGAATCTTTCAGGGAGGGCAGGGGACAGCCGATGATTTTTGTGCAGACTTTATGACCCTCTGAATCGCCTGTTTGTCTGCTTCAGTGCAGCTGGCGTACCACACTGTTATGCAGTACGTCAGCAGCCTCTCGAGCGATAGAAATTATATATTTTTTTATTAATTATATACATATATATATATATATATATATATATATATATATATATATATATATATATATAGCGCGATTTACCATTTACACAATGTGACAATTTCACTGGTTTTGGGGTTTGTAAAAAAGTGATCGTGATCGTATTTTATTTGCCCTTGAGGCCAGCCTTGAAACATGGTATAAAAGATTCTTACATCCTCTTTATTTCCCACTCTCTCTGAAATTAAATCACAAAACATGTTTCCTGATTTAAATGAGTTAGGATTACCAAACTCATTCATATTTAATAAATGCTGCAATTATGAGAGAAATTAGATTGTTCGTTTAAAATAATGATAATTTAGCCTTTTCCATTGGGAATGTAGACACGCTGTGTTTGAAGTGAGTGAATCTCATTTTGCAACATTTGTATATTCATTGTCATTTTTTTGTGTATCATGTTGAAGAAATGATTTTTTTGGGGGTTGTTCCTCATTTATTGTCTGTTCATGAATTAATTACTTAACACATGTCCATATTCAAATTTACACAAGGTATGATCAACTATTTACCTCAACTTTATATCACAAATGAAATGCAACAGACAGAAAAACGCTGCAATTACCATCAACATTTATGGGGAGATGTGTTGAAGGACACATCAAAACCCATCCGATTGCATGGCGCATTTTATTTGACTGTTTTTGAGTTCTTAAACATCCAGCCAGTGCACGGCAGGAGGCAAATAACAAAAGTGAGATAAAGTATAATGAATATGCTAAATATAGAAAGAAATAGCCCCATTATGATTTACATAATAGTATGACTCATTCAAAGTTTTTTAGTCTTTTAATGGATAACATTGTTGTTGTTTTGTGGAATTTCACCCAAACTGGATTTACAGATAAGGAAACTGTGACAAATAGAGCAGGGTGTCTCTATTTATTTGTTGAAAAATATGCAATAAGAGGAAATGAGTTTCTAAATGTACATTGTTATTCCTACTTGCACCTACATGTAACGGGGTCTTGTTCTGCACGTAGACCGACGATCCACCAAGTTTCATGAAAATATCTGGTAGATTTTGTATAGTCATCCAAGTATGTTCATATATAAATCATTGTGTCTTCTAGGATGGTACAGAGGGCACCTGGCCAGAAACAAAGCCTACCAGGTAACAGCTCCTGTACATTGGATTTGATGTCAACTAAACCTACAATGACAATGTGTGAAATAACTAAAGAGATTCTGCATTCCAGGGTGTGTTTCCTGCCAGTTTTGTACACCTGAGGGAGGTCATTGTACAACAACGCGGGTAAGTGTGTGTTCTAGTGTTGTACGGTATACCGGTACTGGTATAGTATCACGGTACTAATGAATCAAAAACAGTACTATACTCAGTTAGAAAAGTACTGTTTTCCGGGTATGACGTCACGTCGTGACATTGCTGGTTTCACGAGCAGAGGAGCATGTTCGGCAGCGCACACACACAGACTACTTACAAGCAGACACGGTGTGTAGACAGAAAAGGGAGAATGGACGCATTTTGGCTTATAAACTAAGATAAAGGTGAAGTTATTACACTGAAACGCCGTCAAGAAGAGGTGCTTTAAAACATAGCTCGCTAGCTAGCGGCGATCGTCCATCCGCAGTCTGCACTTATTTAGCTACTTCTAAATCACTAATCCTCTCCTCCATGGTGACAAATAAAGTAAGTTTTTTACAGGTATCATTATCACTGCAGAACGAGGAATAGCTGAACATGCTTCACTACACCGTCGGAGGATACAATAGCTAACCGCTAAACGGCAAGCTAGCACCCCTGAATGTAAACAAATGCCTTGGGTGGATCTACACCTAACATCCACTGTAATGACACCAAGTACAATAGTGTATCTAATTGATATTACTATGATTACATCGATATTTATCCATCCATTTTCTACCGCTTATTCCCTTTCGGGGTCGCGGGGGGCGCTGGCGCCTATCTCAGCTACAATCGGGCGGAAGGCGGGGTACACCCTGGACAAGTCATCGATATTTATATCGTCACAAAATCTTTTTTCCTCTTTTTAAATTTCATATTATGTTTATAAACTCGTAAAATATGTCCCTGAACACATGAGGACTTTGAATATGACCTATGTATGATCCTGCAGTGTCGGCCTTAAGGCACTTTTTACATTTGTTTTACCGACCCTGCCTTCTGCGTGTCAAAACTGTGTTTTGCTTTTATTTGCCGAGTCAAATTTCCATCCCCGTTTATTGCGTTTTTATAAGTAATGCACTTTCCGGTACAATTTCTTAAATTTAGACCCGCCGAAAGTTTTATTGATCACAAATACTGCATTTCCGGTATAAGGACTCCCGCGTGTTATTGTTTTGGTCATGGCGAGCAATAAACCCAAAATGGCTCACTTATGACGATGGAAAGATGTTTTGTACGCCATGTAAACGGGCTAAGAAAAAGAACACCTTTATGACCGAGTGCACTGGTTTTCTAACATTCAGCCTCACCAGGTGCTAAAAACATCATGTAACATCCTGCTTGTCTGCTCCCAGACCGAGGTCGAGGAGCGCAGGGGAGACGTTCCCTCCAAGGCCGATATATTGTCGGGGGTAAGACCCACCATTTTACTCGGCAGTGCGTCCCTACAGTTCCGATGTTTGGTCGGAGTGACAAGGCCGTCGATTTGTTACAACTCTTTTTTTATGTTGTCCACAAAGCCATACCCCATGTTAGAAACACTCAGGAACATGCTAGCGCCCCCTCTCCTAACTTGCCCACTCATTTACACACGCCATTCTTAAAGGGGAACACACAGCTCATGGCCACCACAGAGCCAGAGATTAAATGCTGTAGCAGGGGTCGGCAATCCGTGGCTCTTTGATCACTCTAATGTGGCTCAGCTGCATAATTGCCAACCCCCCCGATTATCCCGAGAGAATTCCGGAGTTTAATGCCTCTCCCAGAAAACCAGGGCCAACATTCTCCGATTTTCACCTAGTCGATAATATTGAGGGCGTGCCCTGATAGCATTGCCTTTACAGTCCTCTAAAACTTTTAGTAGCGCCTGCCTTTACACAGTAATATCTGCGTGCCAGCTGATCACATGTATTATGCAGCGTCTGTTGAAAGACAAAAGTGACTGCCATGCATACTTGTTCAACAGCCATACAGGTTACACTGAAAGTTGTGATATAAACAACTTTAACACTCTTACTAATATGCGCAAGACTGTGAACCCACGCTAAACAAGAATGACAAACACATTTTGGGAGAACATACGCATTGTAAGACAACATAAACACAAGAGAACAAATACCCAGAATCCCATGCATCCCTAACTCTTCCGGGATACATTATACAGGGCCAATCATTATACATTATACAGGGCGGTATGGCATAGTGGGTAGAGCGGCCGTGCCAGAAACCTGAGGGTTGCAGGTTCGCTTCCCACCTATGGACATCAAAGTCACTGCTGTTGTGTCCTTGGGCAGGACACTTCACCCTTTGCCCCCGGTGCCGCTCACACTGGTGAATGAATGATGAATGAATGATTGGTGGTGGTCGGAGGGGCCGTAGGCGCAAACTGGCAGCCACGCTTCCGTCAGTCTACCCCAGGGCAGCTGTGGCTACTGATGTAGCTTACCACCACCAGGTGTGAATGAATGATGGGTTCCCACTTCTCTGTGAGCGCTTTGAGTATATAACAATAGAAAAGCGCGATATAAATCTAATCCATTATTATTATTATTACACCCCCGCTAGCACCAAACCCCGCCCCTCCAACGCTGCCCACTTCAACCGACGCACGGAGGTGGGGAGGGAATTGGTGCTAGCGGGGGTGTATAATGTAGCCCGGAAGAGTTAGGGATGCATGGGATTCTAGGTATTTGTTCTCTTGTGTTTATGTTGTGTTACAGTGAGGATGTTCTCTAGAAATGTGTTTGTCATTCTTGTTTGGTGTGGGTTCACAGTGTGGTGCATATTACTAAGAATGTTGAAGTGGTTTGTATCACAACTCTCAGTGTAACCTGTATGGCTGTTGATCAAGTATGCGTTGCAGTCGTCTGTGTCTATGGAAGCCCCATACGGCTCGTTGCTACCGGTGTAAGATATTAGTACATATTGTAGAGGGCGGTAAGGACAGCGCCTTCATAGCACGCCGGTATTGATGTTGAAGGGCGAAATTGAGCAGACATTCGCGAGAATAGTTGCTCTGAAAATCGAGAGTCTCCCGGTAAGTTAGGGAGGGTTAGCAAGGGAGACAGCATTAATTTAAAACTCGCGGGCCGCACTAACATAAAATGTTCATATTAAGGTGCGGGCCGCGTGTCTGAGACCCCTGGCTAACACATAGCACAAAGCAAAAAAACAATTCTGTATGCAGTGTTATTTCATTATAAATTTCAAAAGAGTTTTGTGGCTCCCATTGTTTTCTTTATTTTGTGAACGGGTCAAAATGGCTCTTTGAGTGGTAAAGGTTGCCCACCCCTGTGCTAGAGGCATTGAGCGCCACTCTATTAAATGACATTAAAACTAACTTCCCAAATTCAAAGTTTGTTGGCATAATTTGCCATGAAAGTGCAGATGTGGTGTTTTTTAAACGACTGATGATCTACATACAAGTGGAAACAATTAATTCAATTCGTCAGATGCATATATGACCTGGCACATTATTATCATCTTTACATGACTGAAGCAAAAACGTTGTACACTTTTACACTGAAATAAATACACCTACAACTAATTAAATGAAAATATAAAACAAATAACAAACCGAGGAGTTCAAGTACCTAGGAGTCTTGTTCACGACTGAGGGAAGAGTGGATGGTGAGATCCACAGGCAGATTGGTGCGGCGTCTTCAGTAATGCGGACGTTGTACCGATCCGTTGTGGTGAAGAAGGAGCTGAGCCGGAAGGCAAAGCTCTCAATTTACCGGTCGATCCACGTTCCCATCCTCACCTATGGTCATGAGCTTTGGGTCATGACCGAAAGGACAAGATCACGGGTACAAGCGGCCCAAATGAGTTTGGGTCTCTCCCTTAGAGATAGGGTGAGAAGCTCTGCCATCCGGGAGGAACTCAAAGTAAAGCCGCTGCTCCTTCACATCGAGAGGAGCCAGATGAGGTGGTTCGGGCATCTGGTCAGGATGCCACCCGAACGCCTCCCTAGGGAGGTGTTTAGGGCACGTCCAACCGGTAGGAGGCCACGGGGAAGACCCAGGACACGTTGGGAAGACTATGTCTCCCGGCTGGCCTGGGAACGCCTCGGGATCCCCCAGGAAGAGCTAGACGAAGTGGCTGGGGAAAGGGAAGTCTGGGTTTCCCTGCTTAGGTTGTTGCCCCCGCGACCCGACCTCGGATAAGCGGAAGAAGGATGGACGGGTGGATAAAACAAATACCGGCAGCAGTAAAGATCCATGAAGGAAAGAAGAAAGTGAATGAATGTTTACCACTGAATACATTTACATAAAACTGTCTTTTCTTTTGTATTATTTTTTGGATGAATTAAGTCATTTTTATGACAACCTTTTTCCAAAACACAATATAGAACGTGAGATATAACAGGACAATGCATACATTTATCATTTGTTTTCAAAATGCTTACAAAATAAGTGGGACCCCAAAAATATACAGTAGGACCCCATTTTTATGACCTGATGGGGTACCTGGGACCCCATTTTGAAAATTCCTAGCGCCCACACTGTCCTGTAACTACTTGGTATCGGATTGCTACTTAAATTTCTAGTATCATCCAAAACTAATGTAAAGTATCCAAAAAAACAGAAGAATAAGTGATTATTACATTTTGACAGAAGTGTAGATAGAACATGTTGAAACAGAAGATGAACAAGTGGATTAATAATACATTTTTACACCTTGTCCCTCACACTTTTCACAAAATAGGTGTGTATAAATGACACAATATGTTACTGCATACGTCAGCAGACTAATTATGAGTCTTTGTTTTTTTTACTTACAACTAAAAGACAAGTTGTCTAGTATGTTCACTATTTTATTTAAGGGCTAAATTGTTCTTAGATTGCAATAATAAACAAATGTTTGTGTACCATAAGAATTGTGTTAAAATAAAGCCAATAATGGCATTTTTAGTGGTCTCCCTTATTTAGAAAAGTACCAACAAGTGTCAATATACATTTTGGTACCGGTACATAAATATTGGTATCGGGACAAGCCTAGTGTGTACTGTAACCCTTCTTTTACACCGCGTTTGCCCTTCCGGAAAAAACTAAAAATAAAAGAATAAAACAGAATATTTATAGCACCTGGTCAGCTAGGGTTCTCAGCGTGCTGTGACAATCGTACATAGGTGACCTAAACCATTACTGCTTCCTATTTAGTCCAGCAGATTAAAGAATATTTGCGATACATGGCCCCAACCGTGCCTTAAATCCCTGTGCTGTATAATTGTCTTCCATACTTTCCACTTTGCTGCACTGCTTCCTTTTCTTGTTGCCCTCAGTCTGCTGCAGCTTTCGAGGCGAACAGTCGTCATACTGAACTGTGCAGTGAAGTTGATTGATTACACTTGAGGCAGCATCGATAGTCATACTGCATAAAAACAAATCTAAAATGGTCATTTTGTGTTCAACAAAAGACTTTTCATTTACAGCCTAATGCAGCCATTGTTTTGGTTCTAATGTGTCAATGTGCTCTGCAGAGATGAGGAAGTGGTGCTGTCTGCAGAGATGCCTCTGGTGAAGGAGGTGACCACCACGCTAAGAGAGTGGGGAAGCATATGGAAGCAACTCTTTGTGGTACTGTGTTTTTATTCTGTATATTAGGTGTCATTTCTGATATTTGAACTATGTTATGAAGCACAGTGGCTTTTTTGAAAGGTGCTATACAAATACATGTTACCTACTTACACCTAAACTACACACAGTTTATGAATAGGATTGCAGTGAAAGCTTGATTTACAAACTTAATTTAATCAATCAATGTTGACTTATATAGCCCTAAATCACGAGTGTCTCAAAGGGCTGCACAAGCCACAACGACATCAGTGCAAGAAATTGTTTCTTATAGAGAAACGTTTGTTTATCAAAGCACATTTGATTGGATTTGATTTTTATTAAGGATCCCCATTAGCTGGTTGCTACAACAAGCCACTAGTCTTCTTGGGCTCCACAAACTCAATACAATTACAAGAAAAAAAGAAATAATTATAACTACACAAATACAGAAATGTAATGTGTCAATAATTTCACACATAAATCGCACCAATGAAAAAAACTGGGACTTACAATCCAAAAAATTCAGTAATAATTACAATATAAATATAACTACACAATACAAAACCAAGCAACAATCATCAATAAGCAAGCTAATTTACAGACTCATAAAATATTACTCTCCTTTTAAAAACCTGTTTACTTTCAATGCTGGTGAGAATTTGAGGCAGGTTGTTCCACAGCGATACAGATTTATAGATAAAATATTTCCGCAAAGCATTCTTCCTGGGACGAGGGAGTACAAAATGCCCCTCACAAGACACCCTGGTATTATGATTATGAATAGCAGTGGTTCTCAACCTTTTTTCAGTGATGTACCCCCGGGGAACATGGTTTTAATTCAAGTACCCCCTAATCAGAGCAAAGCATTTTTGGTTGGGAAAAAAAAGAGAGAAAGAAGAAAAATAAAGTACTATGTCATCAGTTTCTGATTGATTAAATTGTATAACAGTGCAAAATATTGCTCATTTGTAGTAGTCTTTCTTCAACTATTAGAAAAAAAGATATGAAAATAACTAAAAACTTGTTGAAAAATAAACCAGTGATTCAATTACAAATAAAGATTTCTCCACATAGAAGTAATCATCAACTTAAAGTGCCCTCTTTGGGGATTGTAATAGAGATCCATCTGGATTCATCAACTTCATTCTAAACATTTCTTCACAAAAAAATAAATCTTTAACATCAATATTTATGGATCATGTCCACAAAAAATCTAGCGGTCAACACTGAATATTGCATTGTTGTATTTCTATTTCACAGTTTAGGAACTTACATTCATATTTTGTTGAAATAATATTCAATAAATATATTTATAAAGGATTTCTGAATTGTTGCTATTTTTAGAATGTTTTTGAAAAATCTCAGTTTTAACATCAAATATGTTGTCTTTGTAGCATATTCAACTGAATGTGGGTTGAAAATGATTTGCAAATCATTGTATTCTGTTTATATATTTACATCTAGGTATGTAGGGTAGGTAGGTAGGTATTTATTGTCATTGCACAAGTACAATGAAACTTTGTTTTCAACACGGACCTGTTCAAGATTAGACAAAACAGTGTACAGGGTTACAGAACAAGAACGCTGATGGGTCGCCATAAGGCGCCCCGTAAAAGATGGGAAAAAGCTAAACGCTGGGGAAGTATGAGTAAAAAAATACAATCCAGACTGGGCTCCTAAGGGGGCCCTGTTCGGAGTGAGAAATATTACATATTACAACATACATCTCCAGAATGTCTAGCATTAAAAGATTACAGTTGGTACAAAATGCGGCTGCTGGACTTTTGACAAGAACAAGAAAGTTTGATCACATTACGCCTGTACTGGGTTCCTGTGCACTTAAGATGTGACTTTAAGGTTTTACTACTTATGTATAAAATACTACACGGTCTAGCTCCATCCTTTCTTGCCGATTGAATTGTACCATATGTCCCGGCAAGAAATCTGCGTTCAAAGGACTCCGGCTTATTAGTGATTCCCAAAGCCCAAAAAAAGTCTGCGGGCTATAGAGCTTTTTCATTTCGGGCTCCAGTACTCTGGAATGCCCTCCCGGTAAAAGTTCGAGATGCCACCTCAGTAGAAGCATTTAAGTCTCACCTTAAAACTCATTTGTATACTCTAGCCTTTAAATAGACTCGCTTTTTAGACCAGTTGATCTGCCGTTTATTTGGGATGGTTTCCTGCTGGCTCCGCTGTGAACGGGACTCTCGCTGCTGTGTTGGATCCGCTTTGGACTGGACTCTCGCGACTGTGTTGGATCCATTATGGATTGAACTTTCACAGTATCATGTTAGACCCGCTCGACATCCATTGCTTTCCTCCTCTCCAAGGTTCTCATAGTCATCATTGTCACCGACGTCCCACTGGGTGTGAGTTTTCCTTGCCCTTATGTGGGCCTACCGAGGATGTCGTAGTGGTTTGGGCAGCCCTTTGAGACTCTAGTGATTTAGGGCTATATAAGTAAACATTGATTGATTGATATCTAGCAACAGAGGGAAGGTAGTTCAAGGTCATGGTGGTAGGTCGCAGCTCTCAGGCGCTGACCATCCATTCATCACCCCTACGGGATTAGCATCGAGGGTGTTGGATTGGATTGTATTTAACACAATTTCCCAACTCATATGGAAACGGGGTTGGTATATTCAAACAAATATAGCAAGTAGGTGATGGATCAGCTTTCTATTTAATAAAAAAAAAGGCAAAACAACAAGTTAAGCTGTCCTCCTCATGCATCTGTCCAGCAAACACGCACACGGTCCTTAGCTTCATGGCGCACTCACAGTTGTTTCAATCACAAAACTCCTCAACTGTAACAGTTGCTGGTTAGGCTTTTTGTAGAATGTAGAGTCGACAAGGCTGTGGATTGCTTGTCCACTGCTTTCTTTGGACTCGTATTAGGCTAGCACAACTATAAAAATGCTGGAAAAAGGAAAAAAAAAAAAAATTGTAATACTCAGCACAGCAGCCAACGACTGCACTGCTCGGCTGACTGGATGAGCACCGGAGTTTGATCAGCCCGCCACAATGGATCAAACACCTAAGCATACTTTTATTCGGTCTGTGCTTCAGTATTCAAAAAGTTTGTACAATAAACAGGTTTGTAAATCAAAGTTCCACTGCATGTGCAATCATTCACATAAGTGTGTACGCTCCTCACTCATTTCAGCAACCGTTTTTATTAGAGATGTCCGATAATGGCTTTTTTGCCGATGTCCGATATTCCGAAATGGTCCAACTTTTAATCACCGATACCGTTATCAACCGATACTGATGTATACAGTCGTGGAATTAACAATTATGCCTAATTTTGTTGTGATGCCCGCTGGATGCATTAAACAGTGAAACGAGGTTTTCCGAAATAAATCAACTCAAGTTATGGAAGAAATTGCCAACATGGCACTGTCACATTTATTATTGAAGTCACAAAGTGCATTATTTTTTTGAACATGCCTCAAAACAGCAGCTTGGAATTTGGGACATGCTCTCCCTGAGAGACAATGAAGAGATTGGGGGTGGTGGGGGTAGAGCGTAGCGAGGATGTATATTGTACCATCCCGGAAGAGTTAGTGCTGCAAGGGATACTGGGTGTTTGTTCTGTTGTGTTACGGTGTAGATCAGGGGCGCTCACACTTTTTCTGCAGGCGAGCTACTTTTCAATTGACCAAGTCGAGGAGATCTACCTCATTCCGATTTATGATTTATATTTATTTATTTATGAAAGAGACATTTTTGTTAACAAGTTAATGGTGTTTAATGATAATACAAGCATGTTTAACACACATAGATTCCTTTCTTTCATAATGACAAGAATATAAGTTGGTGTATTACCTGATTCTGATGACTTGCATTGATTGGAATTAGACAGTGGTGCTGATAACGTCCGCATTTTCAAATGGAGGGAAAAAAAAGTCCTCCTTTCTGTCCAATACCACATGAAAGTGGTTGGATTTGGCATCTCATTTGTCCAACTTGCATACTCGTTTTTAAACACTTTGTTATGAGAGTAGCATATGTGTGTGGCCCTTTAATGTCTGGCAGCATGTGAGTGACGTCAGTGAGAGTGCGGGTGGGCAAGCAAGTGAGAAAGCGGTCGCTGAGGGCGGGGGAGAAATACATTGGCATCAAACTCCGTAACTTGCTAGCTTGTGCACGCTAGCTTTCTGAGACTCTTATTTTGTTAGCACAGGCAGGATGAAACAGGTCTTTTATGGTGAAGACAGGAACTGTGCAGTCGGTCTTTAGAGTTTTGACAGTAGGTACGGAGTCTCTAGAAATAAAATGTGTTTCTCTGCGTCCGCCCTGTTAGTGATTTTTTTCTTAAATATGAGCTCGCAGCAGCCAGCGTCATCTCACAAAATCCTCGGGTGCCAAAAATGTCAAACAACTGACGAAAGTGAAGTCTTGGTATGATTGATGATTGCTCATTTTTATGTCTATTTTTTAATGCCTGGCTTGAGATCGACTGACACACCCTCCGAGATCGACCAGTCGATCGCGATCGACGTAATGGGCACCCCTGCTGTAGATGTTCTCCTGAAATGTGTTTGTCATTCCTGATTTGTGTGGGTTCACAGTATGGCGCATATTTCTAACAGTCTAAAAGTTGTTTATACGGCCACCCTCAGTGTGACCTGTATGACTGTTGAACAAGTATGGCTTGCATTCACTTGTGTGTGTGAAAAGCTGTAGATTGTATGTGACTGGGCCGGCACGCAAAGACCGTGCCTTTTAAGGTTTTTCGGCACTCTGTACTTCTCCCTGCGTACGTGTACACAGCAGCCTTTTATAAAGTCTTACATTTTACTTTTTGAAACCGATAATTTCCGATATTACATGTTAAAACATTTATCGGCCGATAAAACTATAGATGTCCGACATTATCGGACATCTGTAGTTTTTATTAGAGTATATCTTATCAATAAACCATGCTATTGTCATTGATATAGTTTAGAGCAGTCATTGTGCAGCTTTTAAAGCAGTGAGAAATGAATACCTACTGAAAATGACTCAGCTCACATAAATTATAGTCTAAATATAGCAGCACAAGTGGGTGGCAAAATAACTGCAAGCATGGTGGTGGTAGCATCATGGTCTGGGGCTCTTTTCGTGCTGCTGGCTCTGGGGCGTTGCGACTTATCGAGGGAAACGCCATTTGGGACATGTGTAAGAGATTCTAAATAACAACATGAGCCCCTCCCTTAGGAAACTGAGCTGCATGGCATGAAAAAGACTGTTAGGGATGTTTTAAATAATCATGTTGATAGGACCGATAAACTTGTTTTATCCCACAATTGGGAAATGATGAAGTTGCGATGCACATTTTACATACAGCAACAAATGTAAAACATAATAAAAAACTAAAAATAATCAAGAAATAGTAATACCATTATGCACATTGACATATTTTCAACTAATAATTGCACTATATACCAATAATACAATCAAAAACACTCTTCCATATTGCACATTAAGTGAAAGTTTTGTATACCCAGAAAATAAAAACAGATTACAGTAATTACAGTCATTGTGTCCGTTAACTTATGTTTGTCAGACTAGTCTTCAGTGAGGGCCACATCGCAATTATGGCTGCCCTCAGGAGTAACTGTGATTAATATATGTATATAAATGTAAAAGGATTCACCTCAAGATATTAGTACACATTGACCATGCATTTGAACATTACATATGTTTTTAATCTAAGCTGTAAAAAAAGAAAAGAAAAGAAAAGTAGACTGGCAGCTCAGTTGCCAGAATTTGATCGTATGATTGATTGATTTATTTATTTTTATATTATACCACGGTTTTTATACGGTAAAAATCTAACAACAGAGCGGATAGTTTTTCTACGTTAAAATATTTTGCTGTTGTTGTGTTTACAATGTATATATGTAGAAAAACTGTAACATTTTGGCAAATGAGCAGCTACTTGTTTTTTTAAGTAAAATCTATTGTCATTTATACCATTGAATGGATAACTTGCTTTAAAATCAGAAGTCAATCAGATTTTTATATATATTTAAACATACAATGTTTCTAATGTATGATAATATAGTATTTGTTGGATGACTGGAAAAATTGAAACTAATAGTTCATTATTATTACAGATTATAACTACTTTCTATCTTAAAATCACACAAATTTAATTCACAATACATTATTAACATTAACAACATTATTTTTATATAAGTCAAACAGATATTTAAGTATATCATTTTGTTTTAAGAAAAATCATGTACGATATTTGTTACATTATTAGAAAATATTGAATGAAATTATATGCATTTGCCTGCAGTACATGTATTTTTTTTCTGTCAAAACGGAAAGATCGACTAGTATATCAGAAAAGATCAATTACCTCATTGACCCATATTACAAAACCCAAAACCAGTGCAGTTGTCACGTTGCGTAAATGGTAAATAAAAACAGAATACAATGATTTACAAATCATTCTTAACCTATATTCAATTAAATAGACTGCAAAAAAATATACTTAACGTTCTAACTGGTAAATTTGTTATCTTTTGCAAATATTAGCTTATTTGGAATTGGATGCCTGCAAGATGTTTCACAAAAGCTGGCACAAGTGGCAAAAAGACTGAGAAAGTTGAAGAATGCTCATCAAACACTTATTTTGAACATCTCACAGGTGAACAGGCTAATTGGGAACAGGTGGGATGCCATGACTGGGTATAAAAGCAGCTTCCATGAAATGCTCACTCATTCACAAAGAAGAATGGGGCGAGGGTCACCACTTTGTCAGCAAATGCGTGAGCAATATGTTTCAAAAAAGCTGGCACAAATAGTTAAAAAGACTGAAAAAGGTCAAAAGGTTCAGAGAATCTGGAGAAATCACTGCACGCGAGCAACAATGCCCGTAACCTTCGATCCCTCAGGCGGTACTGCATCAACAACCGACATCAGTGTGTAAAGGATACCACCACATGGGCTCAGAAACACTTCAGAAAACCACTGTCAGTATTTACAGTTTGTGACTACACCTGTAAGTGCAAGTTAAAACCCTGCGATGTAAAGCGAAAGCCGTTTATCAACAACACCCAGAAATGGCACCGGCTTCACTACACCCGAGCTCATCTAAGATGGACTGATGCAAAGTGGAAAAGTGTTCTGTGGTCTGACGAGTCCACATTTAATTTTGTTTTTGGAAACTGTGGACGCTGTGTCCTCCGGACCAACGAGGAAAAAAAACATCTGGATTGTTATAGGCGCAAAGTTCAAAAGCAAGCATGTGTGATGGTATGGGGGTGTATTAGTGCCCAAGGCATGGGTAACTTACACCTCTGTGAAGGCACCATTAATGCCGAAAGGTACATACAGCTTTTGGAACAACATATGTTGTCATAGAATAGAAAGTACTTTATTGATCCCTAGGGGAAATTCAGCACCACAGTTCGCTCACAATAAACAATAATAATAATAAATAATATATGACATATATTATACATATATGATATATAATATATTAATAATATAAATATATTCTACATTTAAATGGAGTCAAGAAGGATCATATGCATTATGTGCATATGAACATATGTCATCCAAGCAACGTTATCATGGACGCCCCTGCTTATTTCAGCCAGACAAATTCAAGCCACGTGTTACAACAGCGTGGCTTTGTAGTAAAAGAGTGCTGATACTAGACTGGGCTGTGGCGCAATGTCAAGCCTAAAAGACTGTTGAACAACTTAAGCTGTACATCAAGTGAAGTTACTTATATTTATATAGCGCTTTTCTCTAGTGACTCAAAGCGCTTTACATAGTGACACCCAATATCTAAGTTACATTTAAACCAGTGTGGATGGCACTGGGAGCAGGTGGGTAAAGTGTCTTGCCCAAGGACACAACGGCAGTAACTAGGATGGCACAAGCGGGAATCGAACCTGCAACCCTCAAGTTGTTGACACGGCCACTCTACCTGAAAAGCTTCAAAAAATGTGTCTCTTTATTTCCCTAACATTTACTGAGTGTTTTTAAAAGGAAAGGCCATGTAACACAGTGGTAAAAAAGTAAAGAAACATTTTTTTTGCAAAGTGTTGCTGCCATTAAATTCAAAATGTTTCTCAGTTTAAAAATGTAATATCTTGTCTTCGCAGTCTGTTCAATTGAATATAAGTTGAAAAGTATTTCTAAATAATTGTATTCTGTTTTTATTTTCGATTTACGCAACCAGCCTACTTCACTGGTTTCGGGTTTTGTATTTCCAGGCTTTCACGTGCCACATAAGATGATGTGGCAGGCCTGATCTGGTCCCGGACCTTGAGTTCGAGACCCTGTGACTTAGCCGGTCAATTTATACGGCTCCTGAGTTTTAGTTGTACACAAGTTTAATTTCTGTGGTTTCCTCCCTTAAAAATGTGTAACAAAATGGCTGCTGCACTGTGAGTAGTGACTGTTTAAAAGTGTGTGGGGTTGTGTTGACGCTGTGTTACATGTGCAGGCCAACAAGGAGCTGCGGGTGAAGCAGGTGCAGGGGCTGATGTGGGAGCTGATGGAGTGGCGTTCCCAGCTCCTCTCTGGAACATTGCCTACTGATGAATTCAAGGAACTCAAGCAGAAAGTCATCACCAAGATCGATTATGGAAACAAGTATGTGTACAAAAACAACCACCAGGGGGTCCATAACTAAATATACTGATGCTTTCCCGAATAATTAATTTCCCTCAATGGATCACTGACGGTTTCAATATTCACCACCTCGACGTGAAAACACCGCTCAGTTTTGAACGTCACGTTGCACTGCCTCACACTGACAGCTGTTTGTAATATTTTGCCGCCAGCATCCTGGTGGTGTACTTAAAGTACATAAAACATGCGGTTTAGATGAAACACATCACAAGGTTTTCTGGCATCCTTTCCAACATGGAGCTCTTGCATCACCGCCCTGACCCACTGTGGCTCAAAGCATGGAAAGTCAAACCTTATAAAATATTAAGACCGTCAACTTTTCTGTGCCTTTGTACTTACTTTGCGAAGGTTGAATAGGGGCAGACTTTGCTGTGTCAACAATTTCAATCACCTATGGAACGCAAATTATGATAATTTTTCTGTGAAAACCCTCGGGCACATTGAAACAAATGACGACTTTCATCTTCTTTCGGCTGAAGCCAGCTTTGCATTAACTCACAGCCTTTTTGTTTTGCTGTATTTAAAATATATATTTGTCGGCAATTGTTTGAAGTGCTACAGCAATGCCCCATAAATGTGTGCTTGTGTTTATTTGCAGTTTTCTTGTCATTTCATTGTTTTGTTACCACCCAGTAAAAACAAAGAGCTTCTAAGTGTAGTTGAAAGATTCCATATATATATATATATATATATATATATATATATATATATATATATATATATATATATATATATATATATTAGGGGTGGGCAAATTAATGCGTTAATTATGAGTTAACTCATCAATCTATTAATGCCGACAATTATTTTATCGCACATTTGCGTATGTTGTTTACATGCTTTTATTTTGTTAACGCCTTTTCTTAACAAGGGGCTCTTGGTAAAGATGCAACATTTGGCAAAAATACCGGACAATTCTGCAAATTTCATGGCTGGCTTACAGCGTGGTCACTCCGGGATCACTTACGACCGCCAGACAATTCTGGATGTGGATAGATCGGGCCGTTTTGGACTGAATGACGCGTGCTTGCTAGACTTGCTAGCTAGCATGGGAATACTTTGCCAGCTACATCCAGCAGCCTGTGAA
Source organism: Nerophis ophidion (assembly GCF_033978795.1). Lineage (NCBI taxonomy): Eukaryota > Metazoa > Chordata > Actinopteri > Syngnathiformes > Syngnathidae > Nerophis > Nerophis ophidion. Next base: position 5,946,962 of record NC_084615.1, read on the forward strand.
GCAGCGGAGTATTTGTGTTTTCTGTCTATTTATGAATAATGCAGACGAGGAGTGTTGGCTGAGTTCTTAATGTTTGCTTTCAGAGCGTGCATATCACAACATACAAGATGCCGTCATGGCGACACAACCTATACCGGGCTACCGCGCATGCTCGTCACTCCTGTTGCATACTGGGTAGGGTAGTTCTTTTATTCCCTGGCTCATAACATCACAATATAGTACCATGTATATGCGTGCAGTTTATCAAAGCACCAAGCAAACAATCTGAAAATTCCCATCATATCAATTCCTAGATATGGTCATAATTATTTTAAGTGCACTACGCAGAATAAACACAACATTATTAATATTGCTACTACGGATAATTTGATCCCAAATTCCCTAAAACAGCCCACTACCTATAATATAGGTTTTTTAAACATAAGATCCCTGATAAAAAAAATGTTTCTGCTGTTACCTCAGAAATTGCCTGTTCAGATGTTATGATTGTGGCTCAGAGATTTGTATGTAGATTATATTTATTTTCCATAACAAACAGGATAACTTAAATACCCTGGCAGTGGTAGTAATAAGCTTAAATGTTTGTATTTACATTTTTTGAGTTGATTTTCATAAAATATGCTGTTTAACTGCTACTGTTTAACAAGGACTGATTTAAATTGTATTTGCACAACAAATGTTTTGGCGCTTTTGTTCATGTGGGAGAATATTCCAATAAAGGTGCACTACACACTACTTTTGAATTCATTATTGGGCTTTGCGTATACAATGCAGTTAATCGCGATTAATCAGAGAAATAGTGCGATTAACTTCGATTAAAATTTTTAATTGTTGCCCAGCCCTAATATATATATATATATATATATATATACATATATAGTAGACCGGAGGTTTGTCATAAAGTCTGCCTATAAGTTTTTATATCTTATTACAGTGTTTCCCCCAGAAAATGTGATAGTTAAGGTGGGGTCTCCGGCGGACAGACTGGGGAAGGGGGTGGGCGGGTGTAAGGACCAGTGTAACTCGACCTGTCGCCATCACGTTTCCACCTCGTCGCTGGCACCAAACTCCTGGGGTGCAAGAGACTACAGACTGTGGTGAAGTAGGCCGGCTTCGGCGCTTGAAGAAGCCTATAATTTTGGGTTGTGTTTTCCGCTCCGTTTGCTAAATGGCAATATACGATGTATATCTCCATATTTTTTCCATCAAGTAAAAACAAAAGAGTCCTAGTTACCTGAGATACTAAGTCATTATCGTGCCACATGCTGACTTATGTTCGACTCATCATGCTTAATTTATCACAGCATTTGGGAAGCCTGTAGTTTATTTTTATTATGTAAATGTTATATTTGTAGCAACATATGATAGAAGGGACCCTGCCATTCAAAATAAGCTGCTACATTACTAATGATTAATGTAACTATAGCTGAAAAATAGTACAATAGTAATAGGAGAGACTATACATCCCTGAACACCATGGAGTTTAACATAATGTAATTTTTTGCTGCTTCAACACACCTCAATCAACACTGTCCGTAACACACACACACACACCGCAAAATGAGCTAACATTACGGTAAAAGCCTTCACCTCAGGGACTACGAGCGAGCTGAGCTGCTGTTTATATTTGTAGAACGTCAACGGGCTCATAGTGATGTGACCAGTAGCTGACTGGTCGGTGTTTATTTTCATTTGGAGAGAGTCCACTGCCTTATGCTCACCTGCTAAACACCTATCTGCTCATCACGATGCTGGAGCACTGACTCCATGCGCTTTGAATACTCACTGCTGATTGACTGTTACCGCTCTGCGTGTCACCAATCAGATGGTTGTGTGGGTGGGACAATGCTGGGTGCTGCAGAGACTACTGACAGACGCAGAAGCAGACTTGAGCTTAGGCGACGGCTTAGTTGTTCAGGCGGCTGCCTTAGCAACAAAGCGCTGCGGGAAACCCTGTTATTTGATGCAATCCACATGCAACATTTAAGATACAATAACGTTTATGATGAAAACTTAATAATTGTAAGTTCTTGACATGAATAAGGGAATACCGCACACCTTTTGCTCTAACATTAGCTGCTCCTCATCAGAGCATCTTGCAACATTTATTCCTGCGTAAAATATTTAAGACTGAATCAACAGGGGTCCTCTCTAATGGAGTCGTGAAATTTTATGTTAAGGCTTTTTTTCCCCAAAACATATTTCTTTGTATTACCACTGCACTGTATCCAAACAATTAAAATGCCTTTAAATAGACATTAGTTTATAAATGATATAAATGGCCACTGTACCAAAAATAAGAACATGAATTAATAATTAAAATATTCATGTTAGCAATTAGTGGTGCTAATTTTCAGACAGCGATTAGCACACAAAGCACCTGCTGTCCGTGGCGCTATACTGTATTATTTGAATCTCTTACTATTGCACAAAAATGTTCGCGTTTTTAAACATTAATTTCCGCGTCAAATTATCGCTTCCGTTTTTTAAAAATTAAATATTAAAAAAAAATATCCATTCATCCATTTTTTACCGCTTATCCCTTTTCTGGGTCACGTTGGGTGCTGGAGCCTATGTCAGCTACAATCAGGTGGAAGGTGGTGTACACCCTGGACAAATCGCCATCTCATGGCAGGGCCAATACAGATAGACAGACAACATTCACACACTAGGGACCATTTAGTGTTGCCAATCAACCTATCCCCAGGTGCATGTCTTTGGAGGTGGGAGGGGCCTATCCCCAGGTGCATGTCTTTGGAGGTGGGAGGGGCCTATCCCCAGGTGCATGTCTTTGGAGGTGGGAGGGGCCTATCCCCAAGTGCATGTCTTTGGAGGTGGCAGGGGCCTATCCCCAGGTGCATCTCTTGTTGAATGCTCTCCTCAGCCGCAGGTACCCACAGTTCATCTTGCCAACACGCTGCACTGAGTTGCAGGACAAGCTCATATGATTAGCAGCAAACTCGAAAGTTGTCAACTTTGTGGCTTTGATAGCGAACAGAGGCGACATCAAGTAAGCAAGCAAAGTTGTTCGCTGACTAGCAAACTTGTTTCAGTTCTTTAACATTGATAAGAGAAAGAAGCTATGACCATGGTTGACAGCACCAAAGCAAGCTTGCTTGTTATCTAACCATCTACATTCTAGAGTTAACATTTCAAATAGTTTTTGGAAACTGTGGACGTCGGGTCCTCTCGACCATAGAGGTAAAGAACCATCCGGACTGCTATAAGCGCAAAGTTGACAAGCCAGCATGTGTGATGGTATGGGGGTGTATTAGTGGCCAAGGCATGGGTAACTTACACATCTGTGAAGGCACCATTAATGCTGAAAGGTACATACAGGTTTTGGAGCAACATATGTTGTCATCCAACTAATGTTATCATGGACGCCCCTGCTTATTTCAGCAAGACATTCCAAGCCACATGTTACAACAGCGTGGCTTCATAGTAAAAGAATGCTGGTACTATACTGGCCTAACTGTAGTCCAGACCTGTCTCCCATTGAAAATGTGTGGGGCATTATGAAGCCTAAAATACCACAACGGAGACCCCGGACTGTTGAACAACTTAAGCTGTACATCAAGCAAGAATGGGAAAGCATTCCACTTCAAAAATGTGTCTCCTTAGTTCTCAAACCTTACTGAGTGTTGTTAAAAGGAAAGGCCATGTAACACAGTGGTAAAAATTGCCCTTTAACAACTTTTTTGCAATGTGTTGCTGCCCAGTTATTGATTATTCGCCAAAAAAAACAAAAACGTTTCTCAATTGGAACATTAATTATCTTGTCTTTGCAGTCTATTCAGTTGAAAATAAGTTGAAAAGGATTTGCAAATCATTGTATTCTGTTTTTACTTACGAATTACACAATGTGCCAATTTCACTAGTTCTGTTTTTTGTAAATTATGATAATGTTTGTAGATTATCTACCAATGAAACTAAAAATGATGTCGCACATTACATGGGACATGTGATTAAAACAGGCTGATAGATGAGAATACATTTAACGGTAAAAAATAGTGTAAAAATGAACCCAATTGCCGTAAAAGAAGTCTTAATTTTCTAAAATGTATTTTGGGGTTTGAGCACTAATAGAAAATGTTCCTTTTGTTTTCTCAAAGGGTGCTCACGTCCCTGCTCGTTATAGATAAGAGCATGGAAAATACAAACCCTGTTTCCTTTTGAGTTGGGAAATTGTGTTAGATGTAAATATAAACGGAATACAATGATTTGCAAATCCTTTTCAACCCATTTTCAGTTGAATATGCTACAAAGACAACATATTTGATGTTCAAACTCAAACTTTATTTTTTTTTACAAATAATAATTAACTTAGAATTTCATGGCTGCAACACGTGCCAAAGTAGTTGGGAAAGGGCATGTTCACCACTGTGTTACATCACCTTTTCATTTAACAACACTCAATAAACGTTTGGGAACTGAGGAAACTAATTGTTGAAGCTTTGAAAGTGGAATTCTTTCCCATTCTTGTTTTATGTAAAGCTTCAGTCCTTCAACAGTCCGGGGTCTCCGCTGTCATAAATTACGCTTCATAATGCGCCACACATTTTCCATGGGAGACAGGTCTGGACTGCAGGCGGGCCAGGAAAGTACCCGCACTCTTTTTTTAACAAAGCCACAGCGTTGTAACACTTTTCTTGCTGAAATAAGCAGGGGCGTCCATGATAACGTTGCTTGGATGACAACATATGTTGCTCCAAAACCTGTATGCACCTTTCAGCATTAATGGTGCCTTCACAGATGTGTAAGTTACCCATGCCTTGGGCACTAATACACCCCCATACCATCACACATGCTGGCTTTTCAACTTTGCGCCTATGACAATCGGAATGTTTAATTTCCTCTTTGTTCTGGAGGACACCACAACCTCTGTTTCCAAATATAATTTGAAATTTGGACTCGTCAGACCACAGAAAACTTTTTTTTACTTTGCATCAGTCCATCTTAGGTAACCTCGGGCCCAGACAAGCTGGTGCCGTTTCAGGATATTGTTGATAAATGGGTTTGGCTTTGCTTAGTAGAGTTTTAACTTGCACTTACAGATGTAGCGACCAACTGTAGTTACTGACAGTGGTTTTATGAAGTGTTCCTGAGCCCATATGGTGATATCCTTTACACACTGATGTCGGTTTTTGATGCCGTACCGCCTGAGGAATCAAATATCCATGATGTCATCGCTTACGTGCAGTGATTTCTCCAGATTCTCTGAATTTTTTAATGATTTTACAAACCATAGATGGTAAAATCCCTAAGTTCCTTGCAATAGCTCGTTGAGAAATGTTCTAAAACTGTTCGACAATTTACTTACAAAGTGGTGACCCTCGCCCCATCCTTGTTTGTGAATTACTTAGCATTTTGTGGGAAGCCGCTTTTATACCCAATCATGGCACCCACCTGTTCCCAATTAGCCTGCACACCTGTGGGATGTTACAAATAAGTGATTGATGAGCATTCCTCAACTTTCTCACTCTTTTTTGCCACTTGTTCCAGCTTTTTTGAAACATGTTGCTGGCATCAAATTCTAAAGTAAATGATTATTTACAAAAAAAAAGTAAATATTAATTACCAAAAGAAATAATGTTCATCAGTTTGAACATCAAATATGTTGTCTTTGTAGCATATTCAACTGAATATGGCTTGAAAAGGATTTGCAAATCGTTGTATTCTGTTTATATTTACATCTAACACAATTTCCCAACTCATATGGAAACAGGGTTTGTAGAACTCACACAAGTGTGGATAAAACAATGGAAGAAACTGAATTACTTGACAAAGCATATTTGTTTAATGCATAAAAAAACCTACTGACTGTAAATAAAATGTACATCATCTGTCGTCTGTCAAAGTAGAATCATTCACATTTCAGCATAGAAGAGATTCCACTTCCAACTAGAGAAAACATGCTGCAATAAATTGTATACACACCACAGTTGTAGTCCAAGACCCATTAAGAAACAGCTACTAAATAAATCACTGTATCAATATTTGGGTGTTTTATGTTATTTCTTTGGCAGCCTGCTGCTTGAGGTCAATGAGCCAGCACAACAAAAGTGCTGTTCCGTCTCCGCTTTACCACCGTGATTAACTTGTGTACTGGCAGTTGGAGCTTGGACATCAACTCGGATGACAAAAAACACCCACATGACTCGCCCGCCTGAGGAAACGAGGGACGCGGCTAAACCCAGCGCGAGGTTGCAAGGTGTGCAAATTTGATAGCACACGCAAAGCTTGTGCACGGAGGATTGCGTCTCTTAAGTCACCTAAATAAGAAGAGCAAAGAATTTTGCGTCCCCCTGCGACCCCGAAGGGAATAAGCGGTAGAAAATGATGGATGGATGAATTTTGCGTGTCTGTCTTCATGAATATACAGAACATATACTTAATTATCAGAACACCCACAATACTGGAAGGGGAAAAGGCACACTATTTAGCACACGCAGTGTGATTTACTAAGACTATGATTGTTCTTAACCTACCAAACCTAACCTACTCAGTGGCCTGGTTGTTAGAGCAGGGGTGCCCATCACGTCGATCGCGAGCTACCAGTCGACCGCGGGGGGTGTGTCAGTCGATCTCCAGCCAGGCTTTAAAAAAAAAAATAGACCTAAAAATTAGTGATCATCAATCTTCACCAAGACGTCACTTAAATGACATTCACGGTACCGGAGGGTCTTGTGAGATGACGCTGGCTGCTGCAAGATCATTATTATGAAAATATGACCGAGAGGAAGGCGAGAAACACTTTTTATTTCAACAGACTCTCGCGCCGTACCTTCCGTCAAAACTCCAAAGGCCGACTGCACATTTCCTATCTTCACAATAAAAGCCCTGCTTCATGCTGCCTGCGCTAACTAAATACAGAGTCTCAGAAAACTGGCGTGCACAAGCGATCCCTCAGAAAGCTGGCGTGCACATCACTTGTGCACGCCAGCTTTCCGAGACTCTGTATTTAGTTAGCGCAGGCAGCATGAAGCAGGGCTTTTATTGTGAAGATAGGAAATGTGCAGTCGGCCTTTAGAGTTTTGACGGAAAGGACGGCGCGAAAGTCTGTTGAAATAAAAAGTGTTTCTCGCCTTCCTCTCTGTCATTTTTTCATAATAATGAACTGGCAGCAGCCAGCGTCATCTCACAAGACCCTCGGGTGCCGTGAATGTCAATCAAGCAAGCTACGGAATTTGCCGCCAATGTTTTTCTTGTAAAGTGTATGGAAGCCGGATGAATTAGATGCCAAAAACCAACCACTTTCATGTGGTATTGTACAGAAAGGACAACTTTTTTTCTCCTCCATTTGAAAATGTGGGCGTTATCATCATTACTGTCTGATTCCAATCAATGCAAGTCATCAGAATCAGGTAATACACCAACTTATATTCTTGTCTTTGTGAAAGAAAGACATCTATATGTGTTACACATGCTTGTATTATCATTAAACACATTTAACTTGTTTACAAAAATGTCTCTTTCATAAATAAATAAATATAAATGATATATATAAATGAGGTAGATCCCCTCGAGTTGGTCAATTGAAAAGTAGCTCGCCTGCAGAAAAAGTGTGGGCACCCCTGGTTTAGAGTGTCTGCCCTGAGATGGGTAGGTTGTGAGTTCAAACCCCCGCCGAGTCATACCAAAGACTATAAAAATGGCACTCAGCATAAAGGGTTGGAATTGGGGGTTGAATCACCGAAAATTATTCCCGGCCGTGGCCACCGCTGCTGCTCACTGCTCCTCTCACCTCCCAGGGGGTGATCAAGGCTGATGGGTCAAATGCAGAGAATAATTTCGCCACACCTAGTGTATATTGGTACTTTGACTTTAATTGTTCTGCGAATGCCGTGTTGCATCTTTTTTAGCATGTGCAAACTGACAGTTGCACATAAATAGCTGTTAGAAAGAAGGTGATCACGCTGCAGCTTTGTCATATATCGGCTATCAGCAGCAAAAATGTTAGATACGTCATCTACAAAACCCAAAACCAGTGAAGTTGTCACGTTGTGTAAATGGTAAATAAAAACAGAATACAAGGATTTGCAAATCCATTTCAACTTATATACAAGTGAATTTACTGCAAAGACAAGATACTTAATGTTACCACTGGAAAACTTTCTGGTTTGCAAATCTTAGCTCATTTTGAATTTGATGCCTGCAACATGTTTAAAAAAAAGCTGGAACAAGTTGCAAAAAAGAGTGAGAAAGTTGAGGAATGCTCATCAAACACTTATTTGGAACATCCCACAGGTGAACAGGCTAATTGGGAACAGGTAGGTGCCATGATCGGCTATAAAAGCAGCTTCCATGAAGGGTCACCAATTCGTCAACAAATACCTGAGCTAATTGTCAAACAGTTTAAGAAAAACATGTCTCAAACAGTTACTGAGTGTTTTTTTGTCCTTAAATAAAATTGTGAACATACTAAACAACTTTTCTTTTAGTAGTAAGTAAAAGATAAAAGGCTCCTAATTAGTCTGCTGACGTATTGTGTCATTTCAAACAATATGTTACTCTGGATGGTACTTTTTACAGGCGGTATGATTCATTAGTATTGCGGTACTATACTAATACCGGTATACATACCAATCATAGTACGAATATATGAGTATATGTGACGATCGAACCTAATTGACATGTCATGCTAGCGTCAAGGCTAATACCCACATTACAACACATTTGTTAGCGAATACGGATCCAAACCATAACTTTTCCTTTACACTTACGGGTAACAATTGTTTGCAATTTTAAATGAAAAAAAAGTTCAGCCGGTTTACTGACTATAGGTGAGCTTTAATTCTAATCCTACACATTTCTGTAGCACCGTTATGGAGACAGTGCCCTCTGGTGGCGAAATGTGGTAAATTGATGTATTACTGTTCCACTTCCAATCAATTTTGCCGGCTTTCGTCTCCCCCAGTTTTCATCCGATCGGAACTTTTTGAGTATCAAAACGTTCGGCTCCGCCGGGGATCAAAGGCAACCGTATTTTGATCTTCCCAAAAGTCGCAGATCACCAGGAACTCCAGGTTTTCCGGGATGTTTTTCGCATTGAAAATAAATGGGCCAACTTTCTAACTTGCACCACTCCCACATTTTCTCACCCGATTTGATCCGTTCCACTTCCAACACATTCCACTCATCCTGAAAGTTGAAAAAAACTCCAGGAATTCCCAGTTTTACAAATCCCTATTGCCACCCTTTTTATTTTCGCCTCCATTTTTCAACCTATACCAGTAATTTTACCATCAAAACATTCCACTTGGTTTGGAAATCAAAGGAACCTGTCTTTTTTTTTTAACACATTCCCGGTTTTCCTGGAATCGCAAAATCCATCCATCCATCCATCTTCTATCGCTTATTCCCTTTTGGGGTTGCGGGGGGCGCTGGCGCCTATCTCAGCTACAATCGGGCGGAAGGCGGGGTACACCCTGGACAAGTCGCCACCTCATTGCAGGGCCAACACAGATAGACAGACAACATTCACACTCACATTCACACACTAGGGACCATTTAGTGTTGCCAATCAACCTATCCCCAGGTGCATGTTTTTGGAGGTGGGAGGAAGCCGGAGTACCCGGAGGGAACCCACGCATTCACGGGGAGAACATGCAAACTCCACACAGAAAGATCCCGAGCCTGGATTTGAACCCAGGACTGCAGGAACTTCGTATTGTGAGGCAGACCCACTAACCCCTCTGCCACCGTGAAGCCCCTCGCGAAATACCAATTCTCAGTTATAAAGTGTTAGTATGTCAACACTTCTCGGCAATTCAAGAAATTCCAACTTCAATCCATTCATATGGAAAATCTGTGATATAGTCTGAAATTTTGAAAAATCCTGTTTATCCCGGATTTCCAGAAGATTCCTATTTAAATGAATAGACATTTTAGAAGTTCTACAACCCCCGCACTTGTCACCCGACTAAACCATTCCGCCATCCACACACTTCACTTTTCCTGCACATTCAACGTGTTTCTCAATTCAGAAAAATCCCAGATTACATTGAATGTGCAATAAACATAACTTTTTATATCCTACATTTTTCAACCCATTCCGGCAATTTTTTTTTTTTTTTTTCACCAGCAATTCTACCATCAAAACATTACCCTTAGTTGGGACATCAAAGGTACCTATGTTTTTTCTGTACAAATTCCCAGATTTTCCGAAATTCAAGGAATTCCGAAATACCAATTTTCAATTACAAAGTGTTATTACGTCAACATTTCTCGGCTGATTCAAAACATTCCAACTTCAACCCATTCATATAAAAAAAAAATTGTGAAAAATCTTCTTTTTCCTGAATTTCCAGAAGATTCCTATTCAAATAATTGGACATTTTAGAAGTTCTACAACTCCCACAATTCTCACCCGACTAAACCGTTCCACCACTTCACTTTTCAATGTGTTTCTCAGTTCCGAAAATTCCCAGATTACCTGGAATTACTAAAAATTTGAATGGGCAATATACAAATATTTTCATATTCTACACTCTGGGCAGGGTTCTTGAGGGTGCATGGGAGTTTGCCCAACCAGTCTACATGTGCTTTGTGGACTTGGAGAAGACATTCGGCCGTGTTCCTTGGGAAGTCCTGTGGGGAGTGCTCAGAGAGTATGGGGTATCGGACTGTCTTATTGTGGCGGTCCGCTCCCTGTATGATCAGTGTCAGAGCTTGGTCCGCATTGGCGGCAGTAAGTCGGACACATTTCCAGTGAGGGTTGGACTCCGCCAAGGCTGTCCTTTGTCACCCATTCTGTTCATAACTTTTATGGACAGAATTTCTAGGCGCAGTCAAGGCGTTGAGGGGTTCCGGTTTGGTGGCCACGGGATTAGGTCTCTGCTTTTTGCAGATGATGTGTTTCTGATGGATCGGTTCACAGCCGAGTGTGAAGCGACCGGAATGAGAATCAGCACCTCCAAGTCCGAGTCCATGGTTCTCGCCCGGAAAAGGGTGGAATGCCATCTCCGGGTTGGGGAGGAGACCCTGCCCCAAGTGGAGGAGTTCAAGTACCTAGGACTCTTGTTCACGAGTGGGGAAAGAGTGGATCGTGAGATCGACAGGCGGATCGGTGCGGCGTCTTCAGTAATACGGTCGTTGTATCGATCCGTTGTGGTGAAGAAGGAGCTGAGCCGGAAGGCAAAGCTCTCAATTTACCGGTCGATCTACGTTCCCATCCTCACCTATGGTCATGAGCTTTGGGTCATGACCGAAAGGATAAGATCACGGGTACAAGCGGCCCAAATGAGTTTCCTCCGCCGTGTGGCGGGGCTCTCCCTTAGAGATAGGGTGAGAAGCTCTGTCATCCGGGAGGAACTCAACGTAAAGCCGCTGCTCCTCCAAATAGAGGAGCCAGATGAGGTGGTTCGGGCATCTGGTCAGGATGCCACCCGAACGCCTCCCTAGGGAGGTGTTTAGGGCACGTCCAGTTGGTAGGAGGCCACGGGGAAGACCCAGGACACGTTGGGAAGACTATGTCTCCCGGCTGGCCTGGGAACGCCTCGGGATCCCCCGGGAAGAGCTAGACTGAGTGGCTGGAGAGAGGGAAGTCTGGGCTTCCCTGCTTAGGCTGCTGCCCCCGCGACCCGACCTCGGATAAGCGGAAGATGATGGATGGATGGATGCATTCTTCAATCCATTCCATCATTTTTAACATGAAAACATTCCACTTAGTTGGGACATCAAAGGTACCTATCTTTTTTTCTGTATACATTCCCGGTTTTCCCGAAATTCCAGGAATTCCGAAATACCAAATCTCAATTAAAAAGTGTTGCTACATTAACATTTCTCGGCCGATTCAAAAAAATTCAAACTTTACCCCGATCATATAGAAAATTGTGATTATTATCTGAAATTGTAAAAATTCCTGTTTTTCCCTAATTTCTCAAATTTCCAGGAAATTCCAATTGAAATGAATGGACATATTAGAACTTACACATCTCCAACACTCACTTGACTAAACCCTTCTACCATCCACACAATCCGCTCTTCCTGCACGGTCAATGTGTTTCGCAGTTCAGGAAAATTCCCAAATTACCCATAATTACTAAAAGTGTTCCCTCAATGAAAATGAATGGGCAATATACAAACCTCTTCATATCCCACATTTCTCGTCCAATCTGAACTGTTCCAATTTCTATAGACCCGCCTCATCCTTGCCATTCAAGCATTTCAGTTCCACTCACTTTCGGCGTCTTACGTGTATCTGCGGCTTGCGCACATACAGTACAGTATTTACATGCAATTTCTACCGGATTTGGCATATTCCAGTTACCTATTAGTGCTGTGGTTATGTTGCAGACTTTTGGAGCTGGACCAGGTGGTCCGAGATGAGCACGGGAATATCCTGGACCCGGAACGGGCCAGCGTCATTAGCCTCTTCCGTGCCCACGAGGAGGCCTCTGCTATGATCAAGGAGCGTATAAAAGAAGAGCAGGTAAGGCATCAAGGTTATATAAGGACATTTACTGTAAGCAACCTGTCATTCAACTTCCTGTTCTATATCAATCTATAGATTTTTCTTTTCAGAAAATCCCAACAGCACAAAAATGTCAGCCTTAGTATATCATCTTCCCTGATAATCATGTGTGCAGTGTTAACTATTCACTTGGCTGAGGATACATTGGGCTCCTTATAGCCTACTTTACATTTTTGCAGTAATTCATCCAGAACATTTTTTCACATGCCTTATTTGGAGAATACCTAGAGTAGTACTAGTACATTTACCTGTTATTTTACATAGTGAAGCCTGCTTCTTGTGCAAAGCTGTCCTTGGTGAAATTGATACAGGATATGCTTATGGAGGTATGGATAGGTGACATGTCCATGCATACTTGCCAACCTTGAGACCTCCGATTTTGGGAGGTGGGGGGCGTGGTGGGGTGTGGGCGGGGCAGGGCTTGGTTAAGAGGGGAGGAGTATATTTCCCCCTAGTCAAGCCAAGTCAAGTATTTTATGTATATATATTAGGGCTGGGCAACGATTCAAAATCTTAATCGAAGTTAATCGCACTATTTCTCTGATTAATCACGATTAACTGCATTGTATACGCAAAGCCCAATAATGAATTCAAAAGTAGTGTGTAGTGCACCTTTATTGGAATATTCTCCCACATGAACAAAAGCGCCAAAACATTTGTTGTGCAAACACAATTTAAATCAGTCCTTGTTAAACAGTAGCAGTTAAATAGCATATTTTATGAAAATCAACTCCAAAAATGTAAATACAAACATTTAAGCTTATTGCCACTGCCAGGGTATTTAAGTTATCCTGTTTGTTATGGAAAATAAATATAATCTACATACAAATCTCTGAGCCACAATCATAACATCTGAACAGGCAATTTCTGAGGTAACAGCAGAAACATTTTTTTTTATCAGGGATCTTATGTTCAAAAAAACTATATTATAGGTAGTGGGCTGTTTTAGGGAATTTTTGATCAAATTATCCGTAGTAGCAATATTAATAATGTTGTGTTTATTCTGCGTAGTGCACTTAAAATAATTATGACCATATCTAGGAATTGATATGATGGGAATTTTCCGATTGTTTGCTTGGTGCTTTGATGAACTGAACGCATATACATGGTACTATATTGTGATGTTATGAGCCAGGGAAAAAAAGAACTACCCTACCCAGCATGCAACAGGAGTGACGGTTGTGTCGCCATGACGGCATCTTGTATGTTGTGATATGCACGCTCTGAAAGTAAACGTTAAGAACTCAGCCAACACTCCTGGTCTGCATTATTCATAAATAGACAGACAACACATGTACTCCGCTGCTTCACAGGCCGCTGGATGTAGCCGGCAAAGTATTCACATGCTAGCTAGCCGGTCTAGCAAGCACGCGTCATTCAGTCCAAAACGGCCCGATCTATCCACATTCAGAATTGTCTGGCGGTCGTAAGTGATCCCGGAGTGACCACGCTGTAAGCCAGCCATAAAATTTGCAGAATTGTCCGGTATTTTTGCCAAATGTTCCATCTTTACCAAGAGCCCCTCGACGCCGGGCGACGCCATCTTGTTAAGAAAAGGCGTTAACAAAATAAAAGCATGTAAACAACATACGCAAATGTGCGATAAAATAATTGTCGGCGTTAATAGATTGATGAGTTAACGCGTAATTAACGCATTAATTTGCCCACCCCTAATATATATATATATATATATATATATACATATATATAAAATAAATTAATTTCAGTGTTAATTTATTTACACATTTACACACACATAACACTCATCTACTCATTGTTGAGCTAAGGGTGGAATTGTCCATCCTTGTTTTTCTAACCATATGCATGTACAGTAGATGGCGGTATTGTCCTATTTAAGAGTGTCACAACATTGCTGTTTAGGCAGACGAACTGCTTTACAGTTGACTATAACGGACTGCTGTTGTTGTGTGTTTTACAGTGCTGGAAGCGCGTTAATGAATGATAAATAAATAATAAATACATCGGTTGTACTTGTTTAGCGCGTTTCTACCTTCAAGGTACTCAAAGCGTTTTGTCACTACTTCCACATTCACACACTGATGGAGGGAGCTGCCATGCAAAGCGCTCACCAGCACCCATCAGGAGCAAGGGTGAAGTGTCTTGCTCAGGACACAACGGACATGACCAGGTTGGTACTAGGTGGGGATTGAACCAGGGACCCTCGGGTTGCGCACGGCCACTCCGTTAATGAAACTGCCTAAAAATAAACCCACATAAGAAACCAAGTAGTCGCCCTTGATCATTCTACAGTTATAACGTCATTGGACAGACACGCTCTTTGTACACGTCACTCAGGTCCGCGTGGAGCTGGAGGGGGGCGTGGCCTCCAGCTCCGCCTGAATTTCGGGAGAAAATTTGTTCTGGGAGGTTTTCGAGAGAGGCGCTGAATTTCGGGAGTCTCCTGGAAAATCCGGGAGGGTTGGCAAGTATGTGTCCATGAGAACATAAGTTTCCAAGTACACTACTTGAAAAGGGATTGTTTCAGCTCATCTTCTCTTGAAAGGAAATTAGCTCAGGAGATGATAAATGTTTTTGTCATGGTTGGTACTTAGAAAAAAATATACTCCTCTTTAAATGTGTTGCACTACAGTCCAACGTTCAGACGGAACAGAGCGGGTTCTCAGCACGGATCCAGTCGTCGCCCACGTACAGCCTCTACGTCTTTGTCAGGAACTTTGTGTGTCGTGTGGGAGAGGATTCAGAACTCTTCATGTCCCTCTACGACCCCATCAAGCAGACCATTATCAGGTACCAGGAGGAAATGTTGCATTAATGAGTTGTCACACTTGCACTAGATTGTCCACTGTTGCTTTTCATAGGGGAAGCTAATGTTCATCACATGAAACAAGCTACCAATTATTCCCACCATGGTCAAATTTTGTGTCAGTTACTTTTTATGTGGTAAATTTTGGCTGTAAATGACACAAGTATTTGTTATTAGGGTCCGCAGGACCCTATTGAAACTGCTGTGTTTTATCATTATTCCGCACCTACGCGCTGTAATTTGACACCCTTAACATGCTTCAAAACTCACCAAATTTTACACACACGTCGGTATAGCAAACCTTCCCAACATATTAAGCAACCAATCCCCCAAAATGAAAATTGCGCTCTAGCGCCCCCTAGGAAAAAATTACAGACAAAACTGCATGTAACTTCTGTTAGGAATGTCATAGCGACATGAAGCAAAAACTCCTATGTAGGTCTGACTTAGACCCAATTTTCATACACTCACTTCTTTCAGCAAAAATCTACAGGAAGTTGGCAAAAACCCCTTCAAAATAAAATTTTCGCAAAAAATGCAATTTTTGCCTCTTTGCGCTGTAATTTGACCCCTTTAAAATGCTTCAAAAGTCACCAAGCTTGGCGCACACATAAGGACTGGCGAATATTGCGATCTAATGAAAAAAAACAAACCCCAAAACTCAAAATTGCGCTCTAGCGCTATTTTTGAATAAAACACTGAAAAAACTGCTCCTAGGAAGAAAACGCAGACAAAAATTTTTGTAACTTCCGGTAAGAATGTCGGAAAGACATGAAACAAAAACCTCTATGTAGGTCTCGCTTAGACCTACATTTCATAGATTGACAACCCCCAACAAAAATCCACAGGAAGTTTACAATCCCCCCTTCAAAACAAAAGTTTTGTAAAAACCGGTCACCTTTCTTCAAACATTATCTCCTCTGAATGCGTTTGTTGTTTTGGCGTCAAACTCGCACAGGAGAGAGATTGAACCCTTCTGATGAAAAGTATAGAACAGAGTTTTGATAAGTTCTCAGGTTTTGATTTTACGCGCCTTCAAAGAACCCCAAACTTGACACACACATAAAGTCTGGCAAAAATTGCGATCTGATGAAAAAACCTAACCTCAAAACTCAAAATTGCGCTCTACCGCCCCCCTAGGAATACAACACGGACAAACTGCTCCTAGGAAGAAAACACAGACAAAACTGCTTGTAACTTCCGGTAGGAATGTCAGAGAGACATGAAACAAAAAACACTATGTAGGTCTCACTTAGACCTACATTTTAATAATTAACATACTTTAGCAAAAATCAACAGGAAGTTTGATATTTTCTCTTCAATACAACAACTGCATTACTTTCACAATGCATTAGGTTCTCAAAATAGTGGCACCAATGCGTCTTCTAACGCTTATCCGGCCGTGGGTCTCGGGGGCAGCAGCCAAAGGCGGACCCGACCAACGCTGCTTGCAGCTTTAATTTTCATTATTTTTCTATGGCTCCATCA
The DNA here is from genome assembly GCF_033978795.1 of Nerophis ophidion. NCBI lineage: Eukaryota > Metazoa > Chordata > Actinopteri > Syngnathiformes > Syngnathidae > Nerophis > Nerophis ophidion. Next base: position 5,963,713 of record NC_084615.1, read on the forward strand.
ATTCTACTTGTTCCCAATGCATAATATCTAATGTTTTAGATTTATAGTGGATGTTTGGATGCATTTTTAAATAATACCAACCTTTGAATCAAAAGCTCATGGTTTTCCCAATTTCTGGCTGTATATAAAGCCAGAAGACAAACATTCAACATAAACTTCACCCAAGCTCAAGATGTGACAAGTGGATTATTACGTTTGGCCTTAAATGGGAATGGCACTTCTTTGGAATTTTGCTTATTGTTCACAATCATAAGACCAGAAGACAATCTTTTTTTTAATGCATTGTAACTCTTAAATAAAAGTCAGTTTACTATGGAGTCAATGGGAGGTTGTCTATTCCACCCATAAAGCCTTGTAGATGTGTGTGTATATATATATATATATATATATATATATATATATATATATATATATATATATATGTATATATATATATATATATATATATAGATAAAGAAATACTTGAATTTCATTGAATTACAGCTATATATATATATATATATATATGTATATATATATATATATATATGTATGTATGTATGTGTAAATCTATAATATATTTATATATACTGTATGTATGTATATATATATATATATATATATATATATATATATATATAAACATATGTATTGCTGTAATTCGTTGAAATTCAAGTAGGTCTTTTATGTATATTTACATATATATATATACATATATATATATATATATATATATATACACACATATATACATATATGAATAAAAGAAATGCTTGAATTTTGAAACATTGCTTAAGAATGCTGCTGACTTAAAAAAAACAAAAAAAAAACTATTTGAGTAGCCTTTGTTCTGCCATTTGCGTACTGGCGAGCGATCTCTGAATCCAGGAACAAAACCTTCACGGATTTGTTGAAAACATCCACAAATGAGAACGGAATGTTGCTTGCAGCTATCAGCATAACCATCTTTGTCTCGCCCTAAGTTACACCGTCAGATCTCCATTTAGCAAGGTGGCCAATAATACTGAGCTGTGACCGGTGCTACATTTTACAACAATCAATCTATGGCTCGAGATATCTGGTCATGACACTCCTCACTCTTTTGCCTTCACCTTCATTGTCCGTTCGTTTTTGGTGACTTCATATACTCTGGAACTCAATGTTATGTCTGCGGCATACATGGCGGAAATGAACTGATACAGTCTAAATGCATTCGCTGTTTTCCGTAATCTTCCCTCGTCAGCCAGGTAATACAAAGCACACTCTACTCTTTTTATCACGTCCACAAGAGCCTGCATTCTCGTTGTCTCTCCTTCGACAAATGGACAAGGTTTTTTGGTAGGTAGAATCACAGCTGACCTGGACATTGGAAAGTTCTCCTGCCGTCTGAGATGTGTTGTATCCCAAATAGCTGCAATCGTGCATTTCCTTCTTGTAAGGCAGGGGTGCCCACACTTTTTCTGCAGGCGAGCTACTTTTCAATTGACCAACTTTAGGGGATCTACCTCATTTATATATATCATTTATATTTATTTATTTATGAAAGAGACATTTTTGTAAACAAGTTAAATGTGTTTCATGATAATACAAGCATGTGTAACACATATAGATGTCTTTCTTTCACAAAGACAAGAATATAAGTTGGTGTATTACCTGATTCTGATGACTTGCATTGATTGGAATCAGACAGTAATGATGATAACGCCCACATTTTCAAATGGAGGAGAAAAAAAGTTGTCCTTTCTGTACAATACCACATGAAAGTGGTTGGTTTTTGGCATCTAATTCATCCAGCTTCAATACACTTTACAAGAAAAACATTGGCGGCAAATTCCGTAGCTTGCTTGATTGACATTCACGGCACCCGAGGGTCTTGTGAGATGACGCTGGCTGCTGCCAGTTCATTATTATGAAAAAATGACCGAGAGGAAGGCGAGAAACACTTTTTATTTCAACAGACTTTCGCGCCGTCCCTTCCGTCAAAACTCTAAAGGCCGACTGCACATTTCCTATCTTCACAATAAAAGCCCCTCTTCATGCTGCCTGCGCTAACAAAATAAGAGTCTCGGAAAGCTGGCGTGCACAAGTGATGTGCACGCCAGCTTTCTGAGGGATCGCTTGTGCACGCCAGTTTTCTGAGACTCTGTATTTAGTTAGCGCAGGCAGCATGAAGCAGGGCTTTTATTGTGAAGATAGGAAATGTGCAGTCGGCCTTTAGAGTTTTGACGGAAGGTACGGCGCGAGAGTCTGTTGAAATAAAAAGTGTTTCTCGCCTTCCTCTCGGTCATATTTTCATAATAATGATCTTGCAGCAGCCAGCGTCATCTCACAAGACCCTCCGGTACCGTGAATGTCATTTAAGTGACGTCTTGGTGAAGATTGAGGGTGAAGGTCTATTTTTTTTAAAAGCCTGGCTGGAGATCGACTGACACACCCCCCGCGGTCGACTGGTAGCTCGCGATCGACGTAATGGGCACCCCTGTTGTAAGGTATTCGTGTGTGATTTCCACAAGCGTATGTACATGTAGAAGAAGGACAAACACGGCCATGTCTGGATGACTGGCCTCCGCATTTCTGGTGGTTGGCTCCGAGTTACCAAACCAGTTATTATGAAGCTGGCTGTGGTGCGTTCTTTCTTGCGTCACTTCCTCTCCGAACTCAGTTTGTAAACGATCAAAGAGTCCATAGAAGCTAAGGGCCGAAATTCAAAAAATACACGGTGCACTTACCCGTGTAAAAAGTTATAAAAACAGGGAAACCTTAAACGATGGATTACTGTGGCTGACACGGTGCTTAAGCTAAATAATTATTTGTTTAAAGAGTTATCTGGCTTAATGTAGACAGGACCTTAGTGTGTTTCGATTATGTCCCTCTCCAATATTGTCTTCTTAAACGTACGCCGAGACTCTACGCTACGGGAGTGAAATGACAGAAATAAAGGGCAATTAAGCAATCGGCATTGTTTGCTCAAAGGCAAAACTGCCGTGTCCGGGCTGCTGTGGCTCTGTTTCCAGGAAAAGAGCAGTGTTGCCTAAAATGCATTAATAAATGACGATTTTCCGGCTATGCCAGATAGTACAACCCCGGATTCAGGAGGAACAGTGTGGTTTTCGTCCGTGGAACTGTGGACCAGCTCTATACTCTCGGCAGGGTTCTTGAGGGTGCATGGGAGTTTGCCCAACCAGTCTACATGTGCTTTGTGAACTTGGAGAAGGCATTGGACCGTGTCCCTCGGGAAGTCCTGTGGGGAGTGCTCAGAGAGTATGGGGTATCGGACTGTCTTATTATGGCAGTCCGATCCCTGTACGATCAGTGTCAGAACTTGGTCCGCATTGCCGGCAGTAAGTCGGACACATTTCCAGTGAGGGTTGGACTCCGCCAAGGCTGTCCTTTGTCACCCATTCTGTTCATAACTTTTATGGACAGAATTTCTAGGCGTGGAGGGCTTCTGGTTTGGTGGCCGTGGTCTCTGTTTTTTGCAGATGATGTGGTCCTGATGGCTTCATCTGGCCGGGATCTTCACCTCTCACTGGATCAGTTCGCAGCCGACTGAAGGGACCGGAATGAGAATCAGCACCTCCAAGTCCAAGTCTATGGTTCTCTCCCAAAAAAGGGTGGAGTGCCATCTCCGTGTTGGGGAGGAGACTCTGCCCCAAGTGGAGGAGTTCAAGTACCTTGTAGTCTTGTTCACGAGTGGGGGAAGAGTGGATCGTGAGATCGACAGGCGGATCGATGCTATATTCTCAGTAATGCGGACGTCGTATCGATCCCTTGTGGTAAAGAAGGAGCTGAGCCGGAAGGCAAAGCTCTCATTTACCGGCCGATCTACGTTCCCATCCTCACCTATGGTCATGAGCTTTGGGTCATGACCGAAAGGATAAGATTACAGGTACAAGCGGCCGAAATGAGTTTCTCCCGCAGGGTGGCGGGTCTCTCCCTTAGAGATAGGTTGAGAATCACTGCCATCCGGGAGGAACTCAAAGTAAAGCCGCTGCTCCTCCACATAGAGAGGAGCCAGATGAGGTGGTTCGGGCATCTGGTCAGGATGCCACCCGAACGCCTCCCGAGGGAGGTGTTTAGGGTACGTCCAACCGGTAGGAGGCCACGGGGAAGACCCAGGACACGTTGGGAAGACTATGTCTCCCGGCTGGCCTGGGAACGCCTCGGGATCCCCCGGGAAGAGCTAGACGAAGTGGCTGGTGAGAGGGAAGTCTTGGCTTCCCTGCTTAGGCTGCTGCCCCCGCAGCCCGACCTCGGATAAGCGGAAGAAGATGGATGGATTTTTCCATAACAAAAATTGTAAACGGTATTACTGTCTATAATTTTACTGCAGTTTATCATTTTACCGTTACATCTTAAAGTGTGTATATTAAACCTTGATGAAAGCCCTAGTGTGTGAATGTGAGTGTGAATGTTGTCTATCTTTGTTGGCCCTGTGATGAGGTGGCAACTTGTCCAGGGTGTACCACGCCTTCCGCCCGTTTGCAGCTGAGATAGGTTCCAGCACCCCCACAACCCCAAACGGGACAAGCGGTAGAGGATGGATGGATGGAAGTGTTTGGATGTTTTCTCGAGCGCCTCATGGGCAGAATAGAGCGACTCACATTGTAGGCGGGCGTTTGCTCACATTTCTTTACTAGTTAGAATGCATAAAACTGTTTGTGTGCTTGTCTTACATAAGCATTGTGAATGATAGGCAAAAGTGCAGTTCCCCTTTCACTGTAAATGTTATGCAACATTTATCGATTTTCAAGTGTTAGGGTCAAAGTCATTCTTCCAACTTCAAGTGAGAACAGCACTCAGTTGACATATTTGACACAATCATGTTAGATTTTGTACAGTAGACACTCAAATTGCATTTCGCAAACACAGCTGCAGAATATTCCAAACTGAAGGCTATATTTGTCCTTAAAGTTCGGTTTATTTTTTCATGATGTTCGCCCCTGAGAGAATGAAATGATCACAAACTCTGCAACTCCATCTTTTCTGGAATTTGATGCTATATTCTCTGTCTTCCATGATGAAGACTCACTTAATCAGAAACAAAGCTATGCCAAAAATAAGAAAATGAAAGAGACAAAATTACAGGGCTGCACGTCCTGATTGGCATCACATGGAGGTGGCTGACACTGCTGTCACTGTCAGGTTGGCAGGAACTGCCACTGCCTCCACGCAGTTCCCAATCCACTTAGCTTCAAATTAGAATTTCACCACAATTCATGCATGTTTGTGTCACTGTCACAGTTGCCAAATGTTTAGGGTCATGTGATTCTCACATCTGTCATAACAATTGCTTCAGTTATTTCATAAAAGTCATGCATGGTCATCTATTCAATGTTTTACAGGCTGATCCAATTGATAACAGAACACAAACACAAACATCGCATCTTTTTATGCAAATAGGCCCCTCCCACATGATTAAAGTTGATTTGTAACAAACATGAAAAATAATTTGCAACTGAAATTCCCCAAATTGTTGTTTTGTTTGGAGATATTTTTTTCTGGTTGCCAAAATTTTTTCTTCGCAAATATATTTTTGGGATACAAATTAACTTTCATCTTGTGGGCAGGGCCCCCTCCAACTAATGTCAGAAGCCTTTTTATTGGTCAATCTCGGATGAGGGCGTGGCCATATGGTGACTGCTGACCACACCTTCCTCCCTTATGCAGCAAAAACAAGGTGTGGGTGATACTGACCAATAAAAAAGCTTCCAGCATATTGTTCAGAAGAGGCCCCGCCCACATAATTGAAGTTGATTTGTAACAAAACCAAAAAAAAAAAATTATTTGCAACTAAAAAGAATGTAACAAAAAAAATTTGGAAACAAAAAAATTTATTTAAAAAACAAAACAAAATAACATTTATAAATAAAAAGTGTGGTTCCATCCATCCATCCATTTCCTACCGCTGGTTGTAAAAGTTTCTTGAGGGTTTCAAATATGTTTTTTCCCAATTTGTTTTATGTTTGCAGATATTCTTTTCTGGCTGCAAATGTTTTTTTTTTTTTTCAAATATATTTTTGGGGGTAACATTAACTTTAATCTTGTGGGCGGGGCCTCCTCTTAGCCAACACTGTCAGAAGCCTTTTTATTGGTCAATCTCGGATGAGGGCGTGGCCATATGGTGACTGCCGACCACACCTTCCTCCCTTATCCAGCAAAAACAAGGTGTGGGCGATACTGACCAATAAAAAAGCTTCCAGCATATTGTTCAGAAGAGGCCCCGCCCACATAATTGAAGTGGATTTGTAATAAAACCAAAAAAAAAAAAGATTTGCAACTAAAAAGAATTTGGAAACAAAAAAATGTATTTAAAAAAAAAAAAATAACATTTATAAATAAAAAGTGTGGTTCCATCCATCCATCCATTTTCTACCGCTGGTTGCAAAAGTTTTTTGAGGGTTTCAAATATGTTTTTTCCCAAATTATTTTATGTTTGCAGATATTCTTTTCTGGTTGCAAAATTTTTTTTTTTTTAAATATATTTTTGGGGGTAACACATTAAATTTAATCTTGTGGGCGGGGCCTCCTCTTAGCCAACACTGTAAGAAGCCTTTTTATTGGTCAATCTTGGATGAGGGCGTGGCCATATGGTGCCTGCTGACCACACCTTCCTCCCTTATCCAGCAAAAACAAGGTGTGGGCGATACTGACCAATAAAAAAGCTTCCAGCATATTGTTCAGAAGAGGCCCCGCCCACATAATTGAAGTTGATTTGTAACAAAACCAAAAAAAAAAGATTTGCAACTAAAAAGAATGTAACAAAAAAAATTTGGAAACAAAAAAATGTATTTAAAAAACAAAACAAAATAACATTTATAAATAAAAAGTGTGGTTCCATCCATCCATCCATTTCCTACCGCTGGTTGTAAAAGTTTTTTGAGGGTTTCAAATATGTTTTTTCCCAAATTGTTTTATGTTTGCAGATATTCTTTTCTGGCTGCAAATTTTTTTTTTTTTTCAAATATATTTTTGGGGGGTAACACATTAACTTTAATCTTGTGGGCGGGGCCTCCTCTTAGCCAACACTGTCAGAAGCCTTTTTATTGGTCAATCTCGGATGAGGGCGTGGCCATATGTTGACTGCTGACCACACCTTCCTCCCTTATCCAGCAAAAACAAGGTGTGGGCGATACTGACCAATAAAAAAGCTTCCAGCATATTGTTCAGAAGAGCCCCGCCCACATAATTGAAGTTGATTTGTAACAAAACCAAAAAAAAAAGATTTGCAACTAAAAAGAATGTAACAAAAAAAATTTGGAAACAAAAAAATGTATTTAAAAAACAAAACATCCATCCATCCATTTTCTACCGCTTATTCCCTTTCGGGGTCGCTGGCGCCTATCTCAGCTACAATCGGGCAGAAGGCGGGATACACCCTGGACAAAACAAAACATTTATAAATAAAAAGTGTGGTTCCATCCATCCATCCATTTTCTACCGCTGGTTGCAAAAGTTTTTTGAGGGTTTCAAATATGTTTTTTCCCAAATTGTTTTATGTTTGCAAATATTCTTTTCTGGTTGCAAATTTTTTATTTTTTTTCAAATATATTTTTGGGGACATTAACTTTAATCTTGTGGGCGGGGCCTCCTCTTAGCCAACACTGTCAGAAGCCTTTTTATTGGTCAATCTCGGATAAGGGCGTGGCCATATGGCACTGCTGACTACACTACTTCCCCTAGGTGATACTGACCAATAAAAGGTCTTCTAACATATTGTCCAGAAGAGGCCCCGCCCACAAGATTGAAGTTGAATTTGCAACCAAAACTGTTTTGTTCGATTTTTTTTTTTTGATTTTTTTTATATTTAAAATCCATTTTTTGTTAGCATTTCTTTTTTCCATAGATTTGATCTATTTGTTTTGCAAATCTTTTTGTATGGTTTAAAATCAATTTTTTGTTAATTGGTATAAAAAAACACCCATTTCTATCTACAATAATGCAACTGTTATGCTTTGATGCAGATTTGATGTAATATATATTAAATGCAGGTTGTTGTTGTTAGTAACGATGTGAAATGGCTTGTAGCAGCAATAAAGCCTACAAGTCAGCATTTTGATACAATCGGCTATGAATCTGCGATTAAAAAACATGTACCTATAAGGGCTGCGAATCTTTGGGTGTCCCACGATTCGATTCAATATCGATTCTTGGGGTCGTGATTCGATTATAAATCAATTTTTTCGATTCAATGCGATTCTCAATTCAAAAACGATATTTTTCCGATTCAAAAGGATTCTGTATTCATTCAATACATAGATTTCAGCAGGATCTAACCCAGTCTGCTTACATGCTAGCAGAGTAGTAGATTTTTAAAAAAGCTTTTATAATTGTAAAGGACAATATTTTATCAACTGATTGCAATAATGTAAATTTGTTTTAATTATTAAACGAACCAAAAATATGACTTATTTTATCTTTGTGAAAACTTTGGACACAGTGTGTTGTCAAGTTTAAGAGATGCGATGCAAGTGTAAGCCACTATGACACTCTTATTCTTTTTATTTTATTTTTATAAATGTCTAATGATAATGTCAATGAGGGATTTTTAATCACTGCTATGCTGACATAACTAATATTGATACTGTTGTTGATAATCATTTTTGTTTCACTACTTTTGGTTTTGTTCTGTGTGGTGTTTGTGTCTCCTCTCAATTGCTGTTTATTGCAGTTCTGAGTGTTGCTGGCTCAGGTTTGCTTTTGGAATTGGATTGCATTGTTATGGTATGGTTTTGTTGGATTGATTAAAAAAAAATAAAAATAAATAAAAATAGATTTTTTAAAAATGAGAATCAATTCTGAATCGCACAACGTGAGATCGCGATTCAAATTCGAATCGATTTTTTCCCACACCACTAGTATCCAAACAGATTTAGTCAGCATTTTAGATGCATTCCAATAAATACTTGGATCAAGGCATAATTGTCTGTTGGCTCAACCTAGTGGAGAAGTTGGCAAACTGCACTTTAATCCAACTGTTAAGACACACACCTGTACAGCTCCCTCTCAATCATTTAGATGTTTTTTTTTTTTTTGGTTTTTTTGAGAACCTGATAGGGGTGTAACGGTACACAAACATTTTGGTTTGGTTTAGAGGTCACGGTTCAATTCATTTTCGGTACAGTAAGAAAACAACAAAATATAAATTTTTGGGTTATTTATTTACCAAATTTGTAAACAATGGCTTTATCCTTTTAACATTGGGAACACTATAATAATTCTGCCCACGTTAATCCACATTAAACTGTTGCTTTGATTAAATAAACTGACAAAACCTTTCTTCTACATATAAAAAGTGCAACATTAAACAGTTTTAAGTCAACTCATCATGCTTAATTTATTACAGCATTTGGGAAGCCTGTAGTTGAATTTTATTATGTAAATGTTATATTTTTGTTAACATGTGATAGCAGGGACCCTGCCATTCAAAACTAGGCTGCGACATTACTAATGAGTAATATAACTATAGCTGAAAAACATAAAACAAGAGAGACTATTCACCTCTGAACACCATGGAGTTCATGTTAGTTCATTTGAAATAACAGACAGACAGGGCTTTGTTGCTCCTAACACACACACACAGCAAAATGAGCTAACGTTACGCTAAAAGCTAATTAGCCTTCACCTCAAGCCAGAACTGCGAGCGAGCTGAGCTGCAGTTTAAGTTTCTAGAAGGTCAAAAGGCTCATAGTGATGTTAGTAGAAGTTGTTGTGACTGGGAGGTGTTTTTTTATCATTTGGTTAGAGTACGCTGTCCGCTGCCAAACATATATCTGCCTGACGCTGAAGCATTGAATACATGCGTTCTGAATACGCACTGCTGATTGGCTTCGTATGTAACCAATCATATGGTTGTCTGGGCGGGACAATGCTGGGTGCTGACACAGAGGCAGAAAGCAGAGCAGCTTTTGAAGACTTTTGCTTACAAACTCGTTCGATACACCTCCGAACCGGACTGAAACCCCCATACCGAAACAGTTCCATACAAATACACGTACCGTTACACCCCTAGAACCTGATGTTATAATTACTTTTGATTAACAGCGATCCACAAACCGTTGTTTCATTTAAAGATATTAAACAATAGCAAGCAAGGTAATACTAAATACTAAGTATACTAATAAAAACATTTGGCTTAAACACGGTTATATTTAAGTTAAGCTGAGAGAGAATTATTTCATCAACATGCCTTTTTGGTACATATGAGGTTTGGTGAAGATGCATGTGAGACCTGGAGATGGTTACGTCTTACCATTATTTGATTAACGTGGACCCCAACCTTAACAAGTTGAAAAACTTATTCAGGTGTTACCATTTAAAGTTAAAGTACCAATGGGTGTCACGCACACACTATCCATCCATCCCTCCATCCATCTTCTTCCGCTTATCCGAGGTCGGGTCGCGGGGGCAGCAGCCTAAGCAGAGAAGCCCAGACTTCCCTCTCCCCAGCCACTTCGTCTAGCTCTTCCCGGGGGATCCCGAGGCGTTCCCAGGCCACCCGGGAGACATAGTCTTCCCAACGTGTCCTGGGTCTTCCCCGTGGCCTCCTACCGGTTGGACGTGCCCTAAACACCTCCCTCGGGAGGCGTTCGGGTGGCATCCTGACCAGATGCCCGAACCACCTCATCTGGCTCCTCTCGATGTGGAGGAGCAGCGGCTTTACTTTGAGTTCCTCCCGGATGACAGAGCTTCTCACCCTATCTCTAAGGGAGAGACCCGCCACACGGCGGAGGAAACTCATTTCGGCCGCTAGTACCCGTGATCTTATCCTTTCGGTCATGACCCAAAGCTCATGACCATAGGTGAGGATGGGAACGTAGATCGACCGGTAAATTGAGAGCTTTGCCTTCCGGCTCAGCTCCTTCTTCACCACAACGGATCGGTACAACGTCCGCATTACTGAAGACGCCGCACCGATCCGCCTGTCGATCTCACGATCCACTCTTCCCTCACTCGTGAACAAGACTCCGAGGTACTTGAACTCCTCCACTTGGGGCAGGGTCTCCTCCCCAACCCGGAGATGGCATTCCACCCTTTTCCGGGAGAGAACCATGGATTCGGATTTGGAGGTGCTGATTCTCATTCCGGCCGCTTCACACTCGGCTGCGAACCGATCCAGTGAGAGCTGAAGATCCCGGCCAGATCACGGCAGGGTTCTTGAGGGTGCATGGGAGTTTGCCCAACCAGTCTACATGTGCTTTGTGGACTTGGAGAAGGCATTCGACCGTGTCCCTCGGGAAGTCCTGTGGGGAGTGCTCAGAGAGTATGGGGTATCGGACTGTCTTATTATGGTAGTCCGATCCCTGTACGATCAGTGTCAGAACTTGGTCCGCATTGCCGGCAGTAAGTCGGACACGTTTCCAGTGAGGGTTGGACTCCGCCAAGGCTGCCCTTTGTCACCGATTCTGTTCATAACTTTTATGGACAGAATTTCTAGGCGCAGTCAAGGCATTGAGGGGTTCCGGTTTGGTGACCGCAGGATTAGGTCTTTGCTTTTTGCAGACGATGTAGTCCTGTTTGCTTCATCTGGCCGGGATCTTCAGCTCTCACACACACACTAGATGTGGCGAAATTATTCTCTGCATTTGACTCATCACCCTTGATCACCACCTGGGAGGTGAGGGGAGCAGTAGCGGTGCCACACCCGGGAATCATTTCTGGTGATTTAACCCCCAATTCCACCCCTTGATGCTGAGTGCCAAGCAGGGAGGTAATGACTCCCATTTTTTTATAGTCCATGATATAACTCACCACCTACCCATCTCAGGGCGGACATTCTGACTTGAGTAGGTTACTGGGTCATTTGTATGGAATATGTACTGTACTGTGCAAGCTACTAATACAAGTTTCAATCAATCAATCAATCAATACACACTTGACACTCTGTGGATGCGTAGTAACAGATGATCTTGTCTTCTGTGAACTGGTGAAGGATAGGGAAAGATAGTACCAAGCTCTAAGGACGGCTCGAAGAAAAGGTGTCTGTAAAAAGTCAAAGACATCCCTTCTATGCTGAACAAATACCAGCCTTGGTCGTGTCATCAACGCTCAAGACGTGCAAGGCTTTGGGGCTTTCATGTATTTCAGTAGTTCAGTTCATACAGTGAAACGTTTGTGTTTTATAGATTCAAAACACACAAAGTACTTCAAGAATGTGTCTTTAAGGTCTTGATCATTTAGATCAGGGATTTCAAAGTGGTTTTCATTGAGGGCTGCTTGTAACACTGAGTAATGTATGAATTTGCCTCTAGATTTCATTATTGATTGATTGATTGAGACTTTTATTAGTAGATTGCACAGTACAGTACATATTCCGTACAATTGACCACTAAATGGTAACACCCGAATACGTTTTTCAACTTATTTAAGTATGGGTCCACGTTAATCAATTCATGGTATTCATTATATACATTGTTTTAGGTAGACTGTCTATTTTACAGAAAAACCTTACATTACGAAATTGTACTGTTTTTTTTAAACGTTTTACAGTAAATGGAAAAACCGTACCACTGTTTTTTGGTTTTTTTTTACAGGAAAAGCTGGCAGCTTACTTGCCAGAATTTTACTTTTAAATTTACATTGGTTTTTACAATATTATATTGTTCATGGAAAAACAGTACAAATGTTTTACTTATTCTGGCAACTTAGCTGTCATTTTTTCTACAGTAAAAACAAATGTACCGTCTTTCTATTTACAGCTGGGGTGCCCACACTTTTTCTGCAGGCAAGCTACTTTTCAATTGACCAACTTGAGGGGATCTACCTCATTTATATATATCATTTATATTTATTTATTTATGAAAGAGACATTTATGTAAACAAGTTAAATGTGTTTAATGATAATACAAGCATGGGTTAGGGTTAGACATATAGATGTCTTTCTTTTACAAAGACAAGAATATAAGTTGGTGTATTACCTGATTCTGATGACTTGCATTGATTGGAATCAGACAGTAATGATGATAACGCCCACGTTTTCAAATGGAGGAGAAAAAAAGTTGTCCTTTCCATACAATACCACATGAAAGTGGTTGGTTTTTGGCATCTAATTCATCCAGCTTCCATACACTTTACAAGAAAAACATTGGCGGCACATTCCGTAGCTTGCTTGATTGACATTCACGGCACCCGAGGGTCTTGTGAGATGACGCTGGCTGCTGCCAGTTCATTATTATGAAAAAATGACAGAGAGGAAGGCGAGAAACACTTTTTATTTCAACATACTTTCGCGCCGTCCCTTCCGTCAAAACTCTAAAGGCCGACTGCACATTTCCTATCTTCACAATAAAAGCCCTGCTTCTATTTTTTTTAAAAGCCTAGCTGGAGATCGACTGACACACCCCCCGCGGTCGACTGGTAGCTCGCGATCGACGTAATGGGCACCCCTGATTTACAGTAATACACTAATTAAAATAACAACCATGGATTTTAAAGTAAAAAAACTGGCAGCTCAGTTAACAGAATTTTTACGCAATGAACAGTTCTCTTTTTTTTCAATTTACAGTAATATACTGTAAAGAACTATGTAACATTTGTCATTTTTATTCATTTTTGATGGTTCGTTTGCTGTAAAATTAAGTATTTGTATTTATTTTTATTTAGACAAAAACATGTTTGAAAAGTATGATAATATACTGAAATATTTGTTGTAATATAGGATACTATTAAAGTTTAAAAGGTATGCAATTTCAAGCAGTACATACATTTTTTTCTGTTAAAATGAAAAAAATCACATACATGAAGAAAACATGAAGTACTTTTTTTGACACATATCATTTCCAGATGTTTGCAAACCAGATAAAATGATATTTGATTTTTACAGATTTTTAAAAATCTGTAAATTTTACTTTACAATGTTCCATTCACAGTAATGCACTGTAAAAACACAATAACAGAACAGTTCGGTCACCTGAATTTTTCAGTAAACATAACAGAGTGACAGATTTTCTATTTGGAGAAAAATATTGTAAAACCACAGCCGTTTATCCATGATAGAGAACCGCCATCTTAGTCACGGGAATGTTACCTTAATTAAAACCTCTAAAGGCTTAGTGGCCACATGCGTGGACAGCACCTTTTAGCTCTTATTTCCAAAATTATGTACACTAATGAATTGGGATTTCATGGCCACTTATGTGGACACTTATAATGCCATCTAGTGGTGTCAGAAGAGTATAACATACAATGGAATTTGGTAAAAAAAAAAAAAAGTGTAAAAATAAGAATTAGAATCACTAAACATGAAGTACATCTTTGTGTACTTATGGACTAAGTATGTCCTATCAAAAGATGATTCTTAGTTTTTATTCTAATTAGGGTCCAATAAGCCCAATTAACAAAGAAAAATAAAATAAAGCTTGGGCCTTAAGAGGTTTAAAATAACAAAGGTGGTGGTGCCATTTTTCAATTTACAGTAATTTGGTATAAAAACCACTGCCAGTTTTTTGTTTTTTAACAGTTAAATATACACATTTGTTTTACAGTGCGGGAAAAAAAAAACAGTATCTCAACCCAACAGTGCTGAACTGGACTTTTATTTAGTTTGCTTTGTTGTTTGCTTCACGGTGGCAGAGGGGTTAGTGCGTCTGCCTCACAATACGAAGTTCCTGCAGTCCTGGGTTCAAAAATCCAGGCTCGGGATCTTTCTGTGTGGAGTTTGCATGTTCTCCCCGTGAATGGGTGGGTTCCCTCCGGGTACTCCGGCTTCCTCCCACTTCCAAAGACATGCACCTGGGGATAGGTTGATTGGCAACACTAAATGGTCCCTAGTGTGTGAATGTGAGTGTGAATGTTGTCTGTCTATCTGTGTTGGCCCTGTGATGAGGTGGCGACTTGTCCAGGGTGTACCCCGCCTTCCGCCCGATTGTAGCTGAGATAGGCGCCAGCGCCCCCCGCGACCCCGAAAGGGAATAAGCGGTAGAAAATGGATGGATGGATGTTGTTTTTCACATTCTCTTTGCTCTACATAATCACATTTTATTCTATTTTCTATGTATTTTATTATGTTTATAAACTATTCCCAAATAATCTGTGCTTTTTATAACATCTGTGTATAGCTTATTCTATTTAAATTATGATGTCCGTACTATTGTTTTTGTGGTACTCATTGGGCTAAATCTGAGACCTCGGGTGTTAAATTCCATCATGTGTCTAATGTGTGCTTCTATGACAATACATTCCCTCGACAAAATTTGATAAATTTAAAGAAAACCTTACTACAAATATTTCCTGAGCCTTTAATTTGTAGCTTGGTTTGAATTAATCTCCTGAAATCAAACAACCTTTGTGCAATATTGTAATCCATGAAGGTGCACCTGTATGTCACAAATTCAGAAAAAAAGAAGAAATTTATCCCACAACTCTTAAGTACTTGTTTTCAAATTATTTTAAAAGCATACTAATTGAAATAATTTGAATAAATATATATATATATATATATATACACTCCTCAGCCTTCCCGGTAAGGTTTATTCAGGTGTACTGGAGAGGAGGCTACGCCAGATAGTTGAACCTCGGATTCAGGAGGAACAGTGTGGTTTTCATCCTGGTCGTGGAACTGTGGACCAGCTCTATACTCTCGGCAGGGTTCTTGAGGGTGCATGGGAGTTTGCCCAACTAGTCTACATGTGCTTTGTGGACTTGGAGAAGGCATTCGACAATTGTCCCTCGGGAAGTCCTGTGGGGAGTGCTCAGAGAGTATGGGGTATCGGACTGTCTTATTGTGGCGGTCCGCTCCCTGTATGATCAGTGCCAGAGCTTGGTCCGCACTGCTGGCAGTAAGTCGGACACGTTTCCAGTGAGGGTTGGACTCCGCCAAGGCTGTCCTTTGTCACCCATTCTGTTCATAACTTTTATGGACAGAATTTCTAGGCGCAGTCAAGGCGTTGAGGGGTTCCGGTTTGGTGACCGCAGGATTAGGTCTCTGCTTTTTGCAGATGATGTGGTCCTGATGGCTTCATCTGACCGGGATCTTCAGCTCTCGCTGGATCGGTTTGCAGCCGAGTGTGAAGCGACCGGAATGAGAATCAGCACCTCCAAGTCCGAGTCCATGGTTCTCGCCCGGAAAAGGGTGGAATGCCATCTCCGGGTTGGGGAGGAGACCCTGCCCCAAGTGGAGGAGTTCAAGTACCTAGGAGTCTTGTTCACGAGTGAGGGAAGAGTGGATCGTGAGATCGACAGGCGGATCGGTGCGGCGTCTTCAGTAATGCGGACGTTGTACCGATCCGTTGTGGTGAAGAAGGAGCTGAGCCGGAAGGCAAAGCTCTCAATTTACCAGTCGATCTACGTTCCCATCCTCACCTATGGTCATGAGCTTTGGGTCATGACCGAAAGGATAAGATCACGGGTACAAGCGGCCCAAATGAGTTTCCAGGTCCCTCCTTTAGAGATAGGGTGAGAAGTTCTGTCATCCGGGAGGAACTCAAAGTAAAGCCGCTGCTCCTCCACATCGAGAGGAGCCAGATGAGGTGGTTCGGGCATCTGGTCAGGATGCCACCCGAACGCCTCCCTAGGGAGGTGTTTAGGGCACGTCCAACCGGTAGGAGGCCACGGGGAAGACCCAGGACACGTTGGGAAGACTGTCTCTCCCGGCTGGCCTGGGAACGCCTCGGGATCCCCCGGGAAGAGTTAGACGAAGTGGCTGGGGAAAGGGAAGTCTGGGCTTCCCTGCTTAGGCTGTTGCCCCCGCGACCCGACCTCGGATAGGCGGAGGAGGATGGATGGATGGATGGATGAATAAATATGTCTGATGTTTAGACGTAGAAAATCTGAGTTGATACTAATTAATACTATTTAAATTTTTTCTTCATATATAGCATGATTCAATGAGATAATATTATACAACCGTTTAAATCTAGATGATTTAGCATTTGTGTTGGAAAAGTGATCCCTACACTGAACATTACATTCCAATTTGACTATTATTATTAGCATATTATAATTGGGTTTTTCAAAATGATGATTAATCACAAACAATAGAGCATTAATTATGTGTATATGCAGATTTATACATCAGTGGCAAGACTTTTTTGCTCACTGGTACTTTTGTGTTAAAATACATCCTGAATGGACTTTATTTAAAACTTTTGCCAAGTTTTGAGCAAACAACGTTTATTCTTGCATTCAAGTAAAACATTTTACAAAATATGTTTTCGGGTTGGGCTTCACGGTGGCAGAGGGGTTAGTGCGTCTGCCTCACAATAAGAACTTCCTGCAGTCCTGGGTTCAAATCCAGTCTCGGGATCTTTCTGTGTGGAGTTTGCATGTTCTCCCCGTGAATGCGTGGGTTCCCTCCGGGTACTCCGGCTTCCTCCCACTTCCAAAGACATGCACCTGGGGATAGGTTGATTGGCAACACTAAATTGGCCCTAGTGTGTGAATGTGAGTGTGAATGTTGTCTGTCTGTGTTGGCCCTGCGATGAGGTGGCGACTTGTCCAGGGTGTACCCCGCCTTCCGCCCGATTGTAGCTGAGATAGGCGCCAGCGCTCCCCGCGACCCCAGAAGGGAATAAGCGGTAGAAAATGGATGGATAATTAATCATAATAAATCCAAATTCAAAAGTGTGATTCATCTAATTCAAATACATGCACATAAGAATATAAATAACTGCAGTAATGATTGTATCCAAATTGAACTTTTGGGTTGTACAACTGTATTTTTTCTATTCTGTGATTATTTATTTGTGTTTCTTCCTTGCAGTGAGAACTATCTGATCAGGTGGGGCAGCAAAGGGTTCCCCAAAGAGATTGACATGCTCAACAACCTGAAGGTTGTCTTTACAGTAAGTGACCACATGGGAGCAGTGTTGCACCATCACTGACGGCTACTGACGTCACATGTACAACTCTCACTCCCAGTGGGCTAAGCATCTTTTATCTGACTCTTTGGTCGATGGCTATGCACTCAAAATGTGTGTTTGTGTGTGTGTGTGTGTGTGTGTGTGTGTGTGTGTGTGTGTCAGGATCTCGGGAATAAGGACCTAAGCAGGGACAAGATTTACCTGATCTGTCAGATAGTCCGAGTGGGCAGAATGGACTTAAAGGAAACCAACAAGAAGTGCACTCAAGGTCTCAGACGGCCTTTTGGAGTGGCAGGTGCATTTTTCTTTTCTCTTTTTATCGTGATTAAAGTTACAATTTTGACTGTTTCATTTTACTCTTGACCCTGAAGGTCAGCAGCTGCATTATTAATAGTCCACTGTGCGCTGCCAAGTCACAGGAAAGACCGTGGGAGCTTGAAATGTCTTCTTTTGCTGTAATATTCTGCAGAGACATATTTATTTTCTTGTCTCCTAGTGATGGACATCAGTGACATCATCAAAGGGAAGGTTGAATGCGACGAGAAGCAGTTTTTCATCCCCTTCGCTCCGTACGTACTTCTTTTCCTCCTGACGTCTTTATTGCAGGTCTTTGTAAAAGTGAAAGAGAACACAGGGTAACAGTTTTGAAATCTCAAATTCACGCCAAATGTGCTGTTGTGGATTACTCACTGCCTCGTTTTATACACTACACAATTACAAACAATGCAGTGGAGTTATGTACTTAACAAAAAAAAAAAAGTGAAATAGCTGAAAACATGTTTTAGTGCGTCTGCCTCACAATACAAAAGTCCTGGGTTCAATCCCGGGCTCGGGATCTTTCTGTCTGGAGTTTGCATGTTCTTCCCGTGACTGCGTGGGTTCTCTCCGGGTACTCCGGCTTCCTCCCACATCCAAAGACATGCACCTGGGGATAGGCTCCTCTCACCTCCAAAGACATGCACCTGGGGATAGGCCCCTCCCACCTCCAAAGACATGCACCTGGGGATAGGCTCCTCCCACCTCCAAAGACATACACTTGGGGATAGGCTCCTCCCACCTCCAAAGACATGCACCTGGGGATAGGCCCCTCCCACCTCCAAAGACATGCACTTGGGGATAGGCTCCTCCCACCTCCAAAACATGCACCTGCGGATAGGCCCTTCCCACCTCCAAAGACATGCACCTGGGGATAGGCCCCTCCCACCTCCAAAGACATGCACCTGGGGATAGGCCCCTCCCACCTCCAAAGACATGCACCTGGGGATAGGCCCCTCCCACCTCCAAAGACATGCACCTGGCGATAGGTTGATTGGCAACATTAAATTGGCCCTACGGTGGCAATTTGTCCAGGGTGTACCCTGCCTTCCGCCTGAATGCAGCTGAGATAGGCTCCAGCACCCCGCGCAACCCTGTAAGGGACAACCGTTAGGAAATGGATGAATGGCATCTTACATAGCATACACCTTAACAACTCCCAGTTGTACCATTTGCTAATTAATAAGGTGGCCATATTTTTTGAAAGCCTCATCAAATGATGCTCGTGATTCTTCTGTTAATGTGTGTGTGTGTGTGTGTGTGTGTGTGTGTGTGTGTGTGTGTGTGTGTGTTTGTGTTTGCAGGGTTATCACGGAGAACGACTTTCTACACACCTTTTTGAACAAAGTGACGACGTCCCGGGGAGACAGCGGAGGCCAAGGTACAGTCGTCCACTGGCACTTCCTGTCCGTCTTGCTTTGAGCACTCCTGTGATTCTCTTGGCTGGTCTTCTTAAGTCTGACACCATGGATCAAACCCAACGCTCCCTTTAGCCAATGTTTTGATACTTCTTCCTCTTTGCTCAGCACCCTCGCCATCTTCCTGACCTCAGAGCATTAAGCTTTTATCTTAGCTGGCAAAACCTGACAGCCTTAAGCACAACCTTGATTTGAAAAGAGCACTCGAGGCCACTTTTCCTTTAAAACCCTGACATCCTTCTTCTACCACACACAATATAGTAGAGCCACTAATGTTTGATGCGTCCACAATATCCACTGTTGACCTTAACTCAGTTTTTATGACTTTTTACACTTTGAAATCATAAAGAACGCAAAATTCCCCTGAACATGGATTTGTTTAAAAAAACCAAAAAATTCTAACGATTATCGCTATTCGCCGGTGTTTTGTTTTGTTTATATTTACTGGTCTACGTGGAGTCTTGTTCACGAGTGAGGGAAGAGTTGATGGTGAGATCGACAGGCGGATCGGTGCGGCGTCTTCAGTAATGCGGACGTTGTACCAATCCGTTGTGGTGAAGAAGGAGCTGAGCCGGAAGGCAAGGCTCTCAATTTACCGGTCGATCTACGTTCCCATCCTCACCTATGGTCATGAGCTTTGGGTCATGACCGAAAGGATAAGATCACGGGTACAAGCGGCAGAAATTAGTTTGGGTCTCTCCCTTAGAGATAGGGGTGAGAAGCTCTGCCATCCGGGAGGAACTCAAAGTAAAGCCGCTGCTCCTCCACATGGAGAGGAGCCAGATGAGGTGGTTCGGGCATCTGGTCAGGATGCCACCCGAACGCCTCCCTAGGGAGGTGTTTAGGGCACGTCCAACCGGTAGGAGGCCACGGGGAAGACCCAGGACACGTTGGGAAGACTATGTCTCCCGGCTGGCCTGGGAACGCCTCGGGATCCCCCGGGAAGAGCTGGACGAAGTGGCTGGGGAGAGGGAAGTCTGGGCTTCCCTGCTTAGGTTGTTTCCCCTGCAACCCGACTTTGGGTAAGCGGAAGAAGATGGATGGATGGATATATTTACTGGGTCAAATGATTAATTATTTTTGGTCGACTTCAAAGTAATGCCCTTTTCCGGTACAACTTTGTAGATATTGATTTGCCGATATGGCTTCACGGTGGCAGAGGGGTTAGTGCGTCTGCCTCACAATACGAAGGTCCTGCAGTCCTGGGTTCAAATGCAGGCTCGGGATCTTTCTGTGTGGAGTTTGCATGTTCTCCCCGTGAATGCGTGGGTTCCCTCCGGGTACTCCGGCTTCCTCCCACTTCCAAAGACATGCACCTGGGGATAGGTTGATTGGCAAAAACTGTTATAAAAAAAGTGGGACCCCAATAATTTACGGTGGGACCCCATATTTCTGACTCAACGCGGCCCCTCGGATCCCATTTTGAAAAGTCCTTGCACCGACGCTGGTATCGGGTCAACTCTGATTCAAAAGTTGCACAAAACCATGAATTTTCACTTTCTTTGTTATGAAACCCCATAAGTATACTTGTGTGATAACCATGGTTAGCATTAATTGATCAACGTGGACCCTGACAATAAACAAGTTGAAACATTTATTAGGGTGTTACCATATAGTGGTTAATTGTGCGGAATATGTACTGTACTGTGTAAACTGTACTGTTTCATATATTCTCTTCCTTTGCAATCTACTAATAAATGTTTCAATCAGTCAGTCAATCAATCAACTATTAAAACCATACACTCTCTCTGTCCTGTTCACTCTAATACCACAATGATAGTTTTTTCAGGGCCATTGAAAAAATAAGTCAGAAAGAAAAGTATCTCTATTTTCAGGGTAAATTGTTAATGTGAAGAAACTATTCTTCCCAGTGTTACGCCCTAATCTCCCTCAGAGCCCTATTCTCTATTTTTTTTAGCCGCTGTTTTGACTCTGTATTTAGTACAGCTAGAAAGCAAGTGCATCGTAGAAACGCTGCAGGACCCATAAAAAGGGTACATAATGGTCTGCTCTAGGACAGGGGTGCCCATTACGTCGATCGCGAGCTACCAGTCGACCGCGGGGGGTGTGTCAGTCGATCTCCAGCCAGGCTTTTAAAAAAAATAGACTTAAAAATTAGTGATCATCAATCTTCACCAAGACGTCACTTAAATGACATTCACGGTACCGGAGGGTCTTGTGAGATGACGCTGGCTGCTGCAAGATCATTATTATGAAAATATGACCGAGAGGAAGGCGAGAAACACTTTTTATTTCAACAGACTCTCGCGCCGTACCTTCCGTCAAAACTCTAAAGGCCGACTGCACATTTCCTATCTTCACAATAAAATGCTTCATGCTGCCTGCGCTAACTAAATACAGAGTCTCGGAAAACTGGCGTGCACAAGCGATCCCTCAGAAAGCTGGCGTGCACATCACTTGTGCACGCAAGCTTTCCGAGACTCTTATTTTGTTAGCGCAGGCAACATGAAGCAGGGCTTTTATTGTGAAGATAGGAAATGTGCAGTCGGCCTTTAGAGTTTTGACGGAAGGGACGGCGCGAAAGTCTGTTGAAATAAAAAGTGTTTCTCGCCTTCCTCTCTGTCATTTTTTCATAATAATGAACTGGCAGCAGCCAGCGTCATCTCACAAGACCCTCGGGTGCCGTGAATGTCAATCAAGCAAGCTACGGAATTTGCCGCCAATGTTTTTCTTGTAAAGTGTATGGAAGCTGGATGAATTAGATGCCAAAAACCAACCACTTTCATGTGGTATTGTACAGAAAGGACAACTTTTTTTCTCCTCCATTTGAAAATGTGGGCGTTATCATCATTACTGTCTGATTCCAATCAATGCAAGTCATCAGAATCAGGTAATACACCAACTTATATTCTTGTCTTTGTGAAAGAAAGACATCTATATGTGTTACACATGCTTGTATTATCATGAAACACATTTAACTTGTTTACAAAAATGTCTCTTTCATAAATAAATAAATATAAATGATATATATAAATGAGGTAGATCCCCTCGAGGTGGTCAATTGAAAAGTAGCTCGCCTGCAGAAAAAGTGTGGGCACCCCTGCTCTAGGATTAAAAAGATAGCAAAATGCCACAGGTGATAACATGAATGTGCAGTAAATGTGTGTCTTAACACCTCATTCAAATAGTGCAGTCTGCAGCACTTTTGAATTGTACGCACAGTCTTCGTAGATCACGCGGAACACACCCACAAATACTACAGACAATTATTTAGTTGTACACGTTGTATGTGGAGCCTAGTAGATCAGTTCCTAACTGTCGAAAAATAAACTGATAATTGATTATCAGTTCACTTGTATGGAATTTGTACTGTACTGTGCAATCTACTAATACAAGTATTAATCAATGAGAAAAGCCTATCCTGGCTGAACTACTGTTATCAGTTATAGAGATATTGGAAAAGAACATGATTTACTAATGCCTTTTGACATATAAGGGCCATTTAATGATGACTTGACATGGAATGATTACATATGGCTCCTTTAAAATGCTCGTGAAATATGAAGTTGTATTATGTCTATTTTCTCGCATCATTTCACTGAAAACTGCCTCTCCTTTTTCTTCATTTTTCCCCCTTTTTTTTTAGCTTGTACTGTGGCAACATATACTTCACTTTATATGTATCGCTATAAGGAGCATTCCAGAAAATACCCTAAACATGATGGATTAGCATCTAATGACCATCTTAGATTCCATCGGGACTGAACTTGCAGATAACCCGAAGCTGTTTGTGACATTAAATGTGTTAATATTATGTCTCAAGACCTATGCAAGATGCACAACTGTTTAATGCAAGTGTTCTGTGCATCAGAATGCTTGCACTAAATGATGAGATGATGAGCTACTTTACTGTTCATCACTTAACCTTCGTCTTAGTTTTAGTTTTTAAATGCATAAAAACACCACATACATTTATTTTTTTGCATCAAAGCTTTTTGACTTTGTCAGGAACCTCTTTGTCAACAAAATAAAACATTTAAATTTTTTTTCACTAAGTTATAAAATGCTCTGCTAGAAATTATGCCCTTGGTGTTGTTAGGGTCGGTTTCGACCCAGTTATAAAAATAAGAGGATAAAGCAATGATAAGAGCCAAAACTGAACACACTGATAGCCAGCTCCTCTCCCAATCATGTGAGCTTTAGTGGATTCTCATTTTACCTTGTAATCCTGTACAAAAACAAACAAAAGACGGACACTAAAAGTGTCACTTTTTGCCACTCTTATTTTTTTTTTATTAGTTTTGGAACTAGTAATCTATTTCTCTTGGTTTCATTTGCTTGATTGGTTGTTGTTTGTTTGATGTTGGATTTCTGTTGCTGAAAAAAATACTTTTTAGCCTTTTTCTTGAAGTAAATATATATGGGTCGAAATTGACCCGTAACACCATAGATGTTACTATAGTTAAAATTCTTAAAATGAAAAAATGAATAAAACACATTTATTTAAGAGATGTTTTCTAATACCCGTTAGTAATAGTTAGGTAACACAACAACCTTTTTTTATTTATATGATTCTCTTGAGGTTTGTTTTACCATTTTTAAAAATTGAAATCGAGGGGTATACTGACAAAAAAAAAAGGCCCAATGGCCCAAACCAAAAATATTAAAACCAATATTTTCAAGGATAAGAAAGCCTAACAAGGTAACCAAGAGATGAGAAATAAATTGGATGATAGATGATTGTTTTTAGTGTATTTTACTGCTGATTTAAGACATGGGTCAAAACCGACCCGTTAACATAAGAGATGGTAACAGAAAGTTAACACAAGAGGAAGGTTGAATAGAAGATGGTGCAGGGGAAAATCTTCCCATTAAGACGCCAATTCATCATCTACAGCCTTTTAAAGTTTCATATTTTGTCCTACAGCAGCAATAACAATTACAAATTGCACCAATTGCCGTAATGCTGTGGCGCAGCCATCCTGGAACAAATTGGTGGACCATTGCCGGCAGAAAAACGTGTGAAATGATGCTAGCCAGCCACAGAATTAGACATAATATGATGCAAAGGTTGTTGTATTAACAATGACATACGACGACCAGAGAGCACTTTTATGATACCCTGTTATTTCTGCTCCTGCCTGTTTGGCTCCATGATGTAAACAACAATTATCTTGTTTAAGAGATTTGCAATCTCAGTGAGTCCACCCTGATTAAAGGTTAATACGATTGAGATACAACTCTAAGACGGGGTTGGGGGAAAAAAAAATCATCTATTTTCTCGTTAGTGAAATTAAATATTGAATCAGTTATTGGACATACTTTGTGGAACTCTCCTGAAAGTGGCCTCCTGCAGATGTCCAAATATCTTCATTTTTACCAGAGTGCCCTGAGTCCTACTGTTCATCCAATATATCAACGCTGCCTGAGTTTGAGCCAATCAGTCGCCAGGATACAGATTGGTTAGTCTCATCTAGGGATGTACCGAAATGAAAATTTGTGGCCGAAGCCGAATAAAATTTAAACGCTTGGCCGAAGGCCGAATACCAAATACCGAATAATGAATGCAGTTTTTCACAATTTTTTAAATATTGCATAAATAGCCTAGAATAAATATTTACACGTTTTTCAAATAAAGTATTTTTTTATTGAATATTGACATTTTTTTTAATATTCCAGTAGCCTTTGCTTTTCAAAAAAAGCACAAAGTTTTTCATTTATATCAAACAAAACATGCATTCCAAAAAAATAAATAAAGTGCATTAAAGTGGATAAACCCACAACAAATGAATTATTGTCCTTTTGGCAAAAGTCTGCTTAGCCACAGTAGATATGCTAATAATGTAAACAGAAGGCTCAAGTAAATCTCAATTAAGTGTGTGCTTGTAACCCCATACACTTATACAGGTAGCCTACACAACAGGCCATCCATCCATCCATCCATTTTCTACCGCTTATTCCCTTTCGGGGTCGCGGGGGGCGCTGGCGCCTATCTCAGCTACAATCGGGCGGAAGGCGGGGTACACCCTGGACAAGTCGCCATCTCATCACAGGGCCAACACAGATAGAAGTGAAATGAAGTGAATTATATTTATATAGCGCTTTTTCTCAAGGCGCTTTACATAGTGAAACCCAATATCTAAGTTACATTTAAACCAGTGTGGGTGGCACTGAGAGCAGGTGGGTAAAGTGTCTTGCCCAAGGACACAACGGCAGTAACTAGGATGGCACAAGCGGGAATCGAACCTGCAACACTCAAGTTGCTGGCACAGCCACTCTACCAACCGAGCTATGCCGCCCCAGATAGACAGACAACATTCACACTCACATTCACGCACTAGGGACCATTTAGTGTTGCCAATCAACCTATCCCCAGGTGCATGTCTTTGGAGGTAGGAGGGGCCTATCCCCAGGTGCATGTCTTTGGAGGTGGGAGGGGCCTATCCCCAGGTGCATGTCTTTGGAGGTGGGAGGAAGCCGGAGTACCCAGAGGGAACCCACGCATTCACGGGGAGAACATGCAAACTCCACACAGAAAGATCCCGAGCCTGGATTTGAACCCAGGACTGCAGTACCTTTGTATTGTGAGGCAGACGCACTAACCCCTCTGCCACCGTGAAGCCCACAGTAGATATGCTAATAATGTAAACAGAAGGCTCAAGTAAATCTCAATTAAGTGTGTGCTTGTAACCTCATACACTTATACAGGTAGCCTACACAACAGGCTAATAATGTAAACAGAGGCCCCACTAAATCTCAATAAGTGTGTGCTTGTAACCTCTTACACTTATACAGGTACACAACATGTCACCGCGTCACTGCACGTTGGTTGATTGCGTCACCGCGTCAAAAAATTGCGTCACACGCCACTATTCGGCATTGTTTTTAACTCATTCCACCGAAGGCCGAATGTGGCTTTTTTTTGCCATATTCGGCCGAATATATTCGGTCACCGATTAATCGGTGCATCCCTAGTCTCATCTAGTGGCCAATTTTACTGTAGTATTGTTTTTTTTGGAGTTCATTTATTTAATGATCCAACGTGACAGTTTGTACTTCGCTAGTTATTTTCCCGTGTTACGTATACTTTCCTTTCCTGGTGCTCTTATTATGCTTCTACTTCCTGTTGAACACCTTGTTTTGCGGCACTTTCACTTTGTTTAGTTGCCTGCCGGTTTCACGGTGGCAGAGGGGTTAGTGCGTCTGCCTCACAATACGAAGGTCCAGCAGTCTTGGGTTCAAATCCAGGCTCGGGATCTTTCTGTGTGGAGTTTGCATGTTCTCCCCGTGAATGCGTGGGTTCCCTCCGGGTACTCCGGCTTCCTCCCACTTCCAAAGACATGCACCTGGTGATAGGTTGATTGGCAACACTAAATTGGCCCTAGTGTGTGAATGTGAGTGTGAATGTTGTCTGTCTATCTGTGTTGGCCCTGCGATGAGGTGGCGACTTGTCCAGGGTGTACCCCGCCTTCCGCCCAATTGTAGCTGAGATAGGCGCCAGCGCCCCCCGCGACCCCAAAAAGGAGATAAGCGGTAGAAAATGGATGGATGGATAGTTGCCTGCCAGCACACCTGATTTTCATTTCTAATCAAGTCTATTAAGGTTCACCTGCTGCTCTTTGCTAGTGTTGCATTATTGCTTGTTGTCAGTGTGCAAGTGTAACTGGCAACATTCCCTGCACAAGCCCTTTGGTTCTGCTGTTGTTTGCTCTTTAAAGGGGTCATTTTCTGCCGAACCAACTTTTCTTGTGTGTTGGAACCTGTTTTTGTGTTTTTGGGATCTCACAGAAATTTAAATCCAAACCATGAAGGTAAGTTTTATTCAGGTGTACTGGAGAGGAGGCTTCGCCGGACAGTCGAACCTCGGATTCAGGAGGAACAGTGTGGTTTTCGTCCTGGTCGTGGAACTGTGGACCAGCTCTATACTCTCGGCAGGGTTCTTGAGGGTGCATGGGAGTTTGCCCAACCAGTCTACATGTGCTTTGTGGACTTGGAGAAGGCATTCGACCGTGTCCCTCGGGAAGTCCTGTGGGGAGTGCTCAGAGAGTATGGGGTACCGGACTGTCTTATTGTGGCGGTCCGCTCCCTGTATGATCAGTGCCAGAGCTTGGTCCGCATTGCCGGGAGTAAGTCGGACACGTTTCCAGTGAGGGTTGGACTCCGCCAAGGCTGTCCTTTGTCACCCATTCTGTTCATAACTTTTATGGACAGAATTTCTAGGCGCAGTCAAGGCGTTGAGGGGTTCCGGTTTGGTGACCGCAGGATTAGGTCTCTGCTTTTTGCAGATGATGTGGTCCTGATGGCTTCATCTGGTCAGGATCTTCAGCTCTCACTGGATCGGTTCGCAGCCTAGTGTGAAGCGGTCGGAATGAGAATCAGCACCTCCAAGTCCGAGTCCATGGTTCTCGCCCGGAAAAGGGTGGAATGCCATCTCCGGGTTGGGGAGGAGACCCTGCCCCAAGTGGAGGAGTTCAAGTACCTAGGAGTCTTGTTCACGAGTGAGGGAAGAGTGGATCGTGAGATCGACAGGCGGATCGGTGCGGCGTCTTCAGTAATGCGGACGTTGTACCGATCTGTTGTGGTGAAGAAGGAGCTGAGCCGGAAGGCAAAGCTCTCAATTTACCGGTCGATCTACGTTCCCATCCTCACCTATGGTCATGAGCTTTGGGTCATGACCAAAAGGATAAGATCACGGGTACAAGCGGCCGAAATGAGTTTCCTCCGCCGTGTGGCGGGGCTCTCCCTTAGAGATAGGGTGAGAAGCTCTGCCATCCGGGAGGAACTCAAAGTAAAGCCGCTGCTCCTCCACATCGAGAGGAGCCAGATGAGGTGGTTCGGGCATCTGGTCAGGATGCCACCCGAACGCCTCCCTAGGGAGGTGTTTGGGTGGCATCTGGTCAGGATGCCACCCGAACGCCTCCCTAGGGAGGTGTTTGGGGCACGTCCAACCGGTAGGAGGCCACAGGGAAGACCCAGGACACGTTGGGAAGACTATGTCTCCCGGCTGGCCTGGGAACGCCTCGGGATCCCCCGGGAAGAGCTAGACGAAGTGGCTGGGGAGAGGGAAGTCTGGGTTTCCCTGCTTAGGCTGTTGCCCCCGCGACCCGACCTCGGATAAGCGGAAGAAGATGGATGGATAATATAGAAATGTATCAGGGCTGTTTATCTATTTTATAAAGGAATGTAGTAAATCACAGAACTGGCACCAGATGTTATCAAAAAAGTATTGATTTTGAATCGTTTTGACTCTAGATAGAATCGTTACCCCCAGGAATCCAATCAAATGGTTTGGTGGCCAAGTATTCACAATCAGTGCTGCTTCAAATATTTGAACGTAATGTTTGACTCTCCAGAACTAACTCAGAATGGGTCTGCGGCTGACTTTTAAGTCAGACCCCCAGTTGAAAGTCCCTGCTCTTTCAGGACTGTGGGTGACCATGAAGGCGCTGGTAGGAGACATCGTTCAGACCCGCAAGGAGTACCCTCACCTGGTGGACCGCAGCACTGTGGTGGCGCGCAAGCTGGGCTTCCCCGAGATCATCATGCCCGGAGACGTTCGCAACGACATCTACCTCACCCTGCAGGGCGGAGACTTCGACAAGTACAACAAGACCGCGCAGAAAAACGTGGAGGTCATCATGTGTGTTTGCGACGAGGAGGGCAAGATCATACAGGTCAGTGGCGGTGTTGAGTCGGGGACTACAACACAGGTGGCAAACTCAAGGCCCTCCACATTATTGTAAATGGCCAGTGAAAGCCTGGAAATAATATTCATCAATATAGTAGTTTAACTTTCTTTCTTTTTCTATTTTGACAGTAAAAAAAAAAGACATGTACCACATGCAGTTATATATCTTTTAAACTTTATTTAATAATGCAACAGTTATTTTATTATCCATCCATCCATCCATTTTCTACCGCTTATTCCCTTTCGGGGTCGCTGGCGCCTACATCAGCTACAATCGGGCGGAAGGCAGGGTACACCCTGGACAAGTCGCCACCTCATCGCAGGGCCAACACAGATAGACAGACAACATTCACACACTAGGGCCATTTTAGTGTTGCCAATCAACCTATCCCCAGGTGCATGTTTTTGGAAGTGGGAGGGGCCTATCCCCAGGTGCATGTCTTTGGAGGTGGGAGGGGCCTATCCCCAGGTGCATGTCTTTGGAGGTGGGAGGGGCCTATCCCCAGGTGCATGTCTTTGGAGGTGGGAGGAAGCCGGAGTACCCGGAGGGAACCCACGCATTCACGGGGAGAACATGCAAACTCCACACAGAAAGATCCCGAGCCTGGATTTGAACCCAGGACTGCAAGACCTTCGTATTGTGAGGCAGACGCACTAACCCCTCTGCCACCGTGAAGCCATTCAAAACATTTCTGGGGTAAAAACATACATAAATATCTACTTAGCCTTATGATTATGGGGCGGTATAGCTCGGTTGGTAGAGTGGCCGTGCCAGCAACTTGAGGGTTGCAGGTTCAATTCCCGCTTCCGCCATCCTAGTCACTGCCGTTGTGTCCTTGGGCAAGACACTTTACCCACCTGCTCCCAGTGCCACCCACACTGGTTTAAATGTAACTTAGATATTGGGTTTCACTATGTAAAGCGCTTTGAGTCACTAGAGAAAAGCGCTATTTAAAATATAATTCACAATGATTTCATAGCAAGTTGTCTATCAAATTGTACATTGTATTTTTATTTTATTTTTTATTTTTTGCCCTGTCCAGCTTCTCAGGTAAATCATATAGTTGATGTAGATGTAGATGCCCATATCAGCTGTTCAGATGGACTTAACAAAAGAGAAGTGTAGGATACTTCTCTTGTTGCCTTATTTGTATTTGACTTTATTAAATGTATTTATATTATCATTTGGTGCAGCCGGGCCGGAGCAGGAGGGGATAGAAAGACAAAAAAAAGGAAGACATAGGGGGCAATTGTGGGGATAAGAGGAGGATAAGACAGACAAAAACAACAGCAGCAAACAAAACATTAACAACAATAAAGCAACATCAGCACATACAATTTGTACAAATATGATAGTAAAAGTGATAGCAAAGAAGAAGTTAGCGAAACAAATAATACAGAAATGACAATGATCATTATTACACTACAACTGGAGCATTACGAATACTAATAGAAATAGTGCTAGTGATCATGAACAATACCAATGATTGACCTCTGTTATCAACAATACTGTTGTTGAAATGCAACAATACATATACGTAAAGATAACTCGAGCTACAAAATAAAGCAGAACATGGAGGGGAAGAAAGAGAAGCAACCTATATTAACCTTGTAGATTGTTATAGTAACAATAGGTTAAGCTTTGTCAGTGTGCCATGTGTTACCCAGTTTACCCTAGGGCAACAACGTTGATATATGTTTGATGAAACGCCATTATCGTCATGAGTATATGTATGTAGATGTACTTGTATATGTGCAGAATGTGTAAATCAATGTTTTACAATGAATGTATATTTACATGTATGTGTATATGTATGTTTGTACAGTGAATGTATATGTACATGTATGTGTATATGTATGTTTGTACAGTGAATGTATATGTACATGTATGTGTATATGTATGTTTGTGCATTGTAACCATGACAATATATATATTTAAAAAAAATAGCTCAGTTTTCAGAATCCAAACGTCAGAAGAAAACTGTGGTACCTTTTTTACATTTACAGTAATGCACTGTGAAAACAGTAATCATACATTTTATGCAAAAAAAACCTAGCTAAAAAACGGCAGCTCCATCACCAGAATTGTACAGTAAAATAGAGTGTGACCATTTTACTGAAACTTTTGTGGGGAAATTCTTCCCTTTTCTGACTGCAAAATCCATAGATTTTTTTTTTCTTTACAGTGTAGGTGAAATATACAAATAATGGTATGGCAATATTGGCAGCACGGTGGACGAGGGGTTAGTGCGTCTGCCTCATAATATGAAGGTCCTGAGTAGTCCTGGGTTAAATCCCGGGCTCGGGATCTTTCTGTGTGGGGTTTGAATGTTCTCCCCGTGACTGCATGGGTTCTAGTCTGGGTACTCCGGCTTCCTCCCACCTCCAAAGACATGCACCTGGGGATAGACTCCTCCCACCTCCAAAGACATGCACCTGGGGATAGGCTCCTCCCACCTCCAAAGACATGCACCTGGGGATAGGCTCCTCCCACCTCCAAAGACATGCACCTGGGGATAGGTTGTTTGGCAACACTAAATGGTCCCTAGTGTGTGAATGTTGTCTGTCTATCTGTGTTGGCCCTGTGATGTGGTGGTGACATGTCCAGGGTGTACCCCGCCTTCCGCCTGATTGTAGCTGAGATAGGCACCAGCGACCCCACAGGGAATAAGCGGTAGAAAATGGATGTATGGTATGGCAATATCATGCGGCTAATCCTTCTACATGTTTCCTTTATTAATGTCACAAGCGGCCAGCCCTCTGAGATTAGCCAAAACTCCAACGAGGCCCTGGACTACAAAGTATGACACTAAACTTTCTTCTTCACTAGAACTCCATCTGTCTTGGAGCTGGCGATAAGCCGACGAGCGAATACCGATCAGTCATCTACTACCAAGTCAAACAACCCCGCTGGATGGAGACTGTTAAGGTGCAAAGTGGTCAAACCTTTCTTTACTTCCTATTTCACTTTTGAAAGCTTTTTTTCGTTAAAAAGACAAGCCCGGCGGAGCGCAGTACGACATTTTGAAAGACCATTATGTTTTATTTACCTGTCCTCCAGGTGGCTGTCACTCTGGAGGATATGCACAGAATCCATCTTCGTTTCATGTTCAGGCACAGATCCTCTCAGGAGTGTGAGTAGAAGAGTACTTCCTCTCTGATTCCTCATTCCTCTCCCCTCGGACCAGCTCAGTCCGACACACACTGGACACGACCGTTGGAGGCCGTTTCCAAATGAGCCCGAGGGCGTATTACACACTTTTGATTATACAGGAAGCTGTCAGGTTCCACTTTGTGTGACTCTCCCCTGTTTGTTGTGTGTGGTGCTCTGTGCCTCTCCAGCTAAAGACAAGAGTGAGAAGAGTTTTCCATGTCCTTCGTACGTCTGATGAATGACGGACGGGACGGTTCTGAAGGATGGACTTCATGACCTTGTGGTCTTCAAGGTAAGCACCGTATTTTTTTAAGAAGTCATGAACAACATTGATGGTCTCCTGTTTGAATATTTCTCACTAATTGTAAATAAGTCTCAGAGGTTTCACAATATTATATGCATTCAATCTAGCTTTTAGCTAGAATTTAGACAGTTTAAAAGTGCTTTCATAAGCCCTTGTGGTCTGCAGCTTCAAGGGTAGTGGGCTGTTTGCCTCCAACTACATCCACTAAATGCACTTTATCTACTTTTTCCATACATTACAGGACGAATGTTAGGACACACCTTCTCAATCAATTCATTTCCTAACATAAGGAGTTATGCACCTACAAAAAAAGTTGAAATAACTGAAAACATATTTTTATATTCTAGTTTCTTCAATAGCCACCCTTTGCTCTGATTACTGTTTTGCACACTCTTGGCTTCTCTCCATGAGCTTCAAGAGGTAGTCACCTGAAAGGGTTTTCACTTCACAGGTGTCATAGTTTTGATGCCTTCAGTGACAATCTACAATGTAAATAGTCATGAAATGAGAAGGTGTGTCCAAACTTTTGGCCTGTACTTTATATACTTTAACTCTACATTAGTCTAACATGATAGGTGTTTCCAGACATACAATGACAATGTTTTTGTCTGATAATTGTACACTTAATTCTAGGGCTGGGAATCTTTGGGTGTCCCATGATTCGATTCAATATCGATTCTTGGGTCGCGATTCGATTATAAATCGATTTTTTTCGATTCAAGGCAATTCTCGATTCAAAAACGATATTTTTTCCCGATTCAAAAGGATTCTGTATTCATTCAATACATAGATTCAGCAGGATCTACCCCAGTCTGTTCACATCAATCAATCAATCAATGTTTATTTATATAGCCCCAAATCACAAATGTCTCAAAGGACTGCACAAATCATTACAACTACAACATCCTCGGAAGAACCCACAAAAGGGCAAGGAAAACTCACACCCAGTGGGCAGGGAGAATTCCCATCCAGTGGGACGCCAGTGACAATGCTGACTATGAGAAACCTTGGAGAGGACCTCAGATGTGGGCAACCCCCCCCCCCCTCTAGGGGACCCGAAAGCAATGGATGTCGAGCGGGTCTAACATGATACTGTGAAAGTTCAATCCAAAGTGGCTCCAACACAGCCGCGAGAGTTCAGTTCAAAGCGGATCCAAGACAGCAGCGAGAGTCACGTCCACAGGAAACCATCTCAAGCGGAGGCGGATCAGCAGCGTAGAGATGTCCCCAACCGATACACAGGCGAGCGGTCCATCCTGGGTCCCGACGAGCGGTGCATCCTGGGTCCCGACGAGCGGTCCATCCTGGGTCTCGACTCTGGACAGCCAGTACTTCATCCATGGTCATCGGATCGGACCCCCTCCACAAGGGAGGGGGGGACATAAGAGAAAAAAGAAAAGAAGCGGCTGATCAACTGGTCTAAAAAGGAGGACTATTTAAAGGCTAGAGTATACAGATGAGTTTTAAGGTGAGACTTAAATGCTTCTACTGAGGTGGCATCTCGAACTGTTACCGGGAGGGCATTCCAGAGTACTGGAGCCCGAACGGAAAACGCTCTATAGCCCGCAGACTTTTTTTGGGCTCTAGGAATCACTAATTAGCCGGAGTCTTTTGAACGCAGATTTCTTGCCGGGACATATGGTACAATACAATCGGCAAGATAGGCTGGAGCTAGACCGTGTAGTATTTTATACGTAAGTAGTAAAACCTTAAAGTCACATCTTAACTGCACAGGAAGCCAGTGCAGGTGAGCCAGTATAGGTATATATGTATGTATATATGTATATAAAGGTATATACAGTACAGGCGTAATATGATCAAACTTTCTTGTTCTTGTCAAAAGTCTAGCAGCCGCATTTTGTACCAACTGTAATCTTTTAATGCTAGACATGGGGAGACCCGAAAATAATACGTTACAGTAATTGAGACGAGACGTAACAAACGCATGTGGACAAAATGGAGCGAATTTTAGCGATATTACGGAGATGAAAGAAGGCCGTTTTAGTAACGCTTTTAATGTGTGACTCAAAGGAGAGAGTTGGGTCGAAGATAATACCCAGATTTTTTACCGAGTCACCTTGTTTTATTATTTGGTTGTCAAATGTTAAAGTTGTATTATTAAATAGAGGTCGGTGTCTAGCAGGACCGATAATCAGCATTTCCGTTTTTTTGGCGTCATGCTATCGGAGTAGTAGATTTTTGTAAAAAGCTTTTATAATTGTAAAGGACAATGTTTTATCAACTGATTGCAATAATGTAAATTTGTTTTAACTATTGAACGAACCAAAAATATGACTTATTGTATCTTTGTGAAAACATTGGACACAGTGTGTTGTCAAGCTTATGAGATGCCATGCAAGTGTAAGCCACTGTGACACTATTGCTCTTTTTTTATTATTTTTATAAATGTCTAATGATAATGTCAATGAGGGATTTTTAATCACTGCTATGCTGAAATTATAACTAATATGATACTGTTGTTGATAATATTCATTTTGTTTCACTACTTTTGGTTTGTTCTGTGTGGTGTTTGTGTCTCTCTCAATTGCTGTGTTTATTACAGTGTTGCTGGCTCAGGTTTGGTTTTGGAATTGAATTGCATTGTTATAGGTATTGCTGTGTAGTGGTTTGTTGGATTGATTAAAAAAAAAATAATAATAAAATATTAAAATAAATAAATACATTGATTAAAAAAAAAAAAAAATTAGAATCGATTCAAATTCCAATCGTTTCCCCCCCCCCCCCCCCCCCCCCCCCCCCCCCCCCCCCCCCCCCCCCACATCCCTACTTAATACGGTACAACATTTTAAAGACTTCAATACATGGCTATTGGCAAACACAAAACAGTATACGTTCTGCACTGAGCATTGTCTCATGTGCCTCTTTGGTATTTGACTTTGATACATTGATGTATGTTATTATTTGGCGTAGCAGGAGGAGAAAGGGAAATAAAAAAGGAAGACGGAAGAATAAATTATGGGGATAAGACAGAGACAAAAACAACTGAACAACATCAGTAAATAGGATATGTATAAATATGGTATGAAAAATGATAGCAAAGAAGTGTTTAGTGAAGTAGATATTAATAACACAGAAATGACAATGGACATTATTGCACAATAAATGCAGCAATAAAAATACCAATAGAAATAATTACCTCTTATCAACAGAACAATTTATTCAAATGCATCAATACGTCTATGTAATGATTACCTGAATTACAAAAAAAGCAGATAAATGAAGGGGAAGAAAGAACTATATCAACCTTATAGATTGTTATAGTAAAATAAGTGGGGCGCCATGGCGTAGTGGGTAGAGCGGCCGTGCCAGAAAAACTGAGGGTTGCAGGTTCGCTTCCCACCTATGGACATCAAAGTCGCTGCCGTTGTGTCCTTGGGCAGGACAGTTCACCCTTTGCCCCCGGTGCCGCTCACATCGGTGAATGAATGATGAATGAATGATTGGTGGTGGTCGGAGGGGCCGTAGGCGCAAACTGGCAGCCACGCTTCCGTCAGTCTACCCCAGGGCAGCTGTGGCTACTGATGTACTTTTTAATGAATTCACCTTCTATGAATGGCTTTCCCGCCTTAGCAACATACTTGCCAACACTCACCAGTTTTCCGGGAGACTCCTGAATTTCAGTACACCTCCCGACAATCCACCGGTGCAACCATTCTCCCCAATTTGTCCACTTTTCACCTGGCTGACATTATTAAGGGCTGCCGTGACTGCACTGCCTTTAATGTCCTCTACAACAGTGGTTCTCAACCTTTTTTCAGTGATGTACTCCCTGTCAGCATTTTTGTAATCCAAGTACCCCCTAATCACAGCAAAGCATTTTTGATTGGAAATAGAGATAAAGAAGTAAAATACAGCACTATGTCATCAGTTTCTAATTTATTAAATTATATAACAGTGCAAATTATTGCTCATTTGTAGTGGTCTTTCTTGAACTATTTGGAAAAAAAGATATAAAAATAACTAAAAACGTGTTGAAAAATAAAAAAGTGATTCAATTCTAAATAAAGATTTCTATACATAGGAGTAATCATCAACTTAAAGTTCCCTCTTTGGGGATTGTAATAGAGATCCATCTGGATCAGGGGTGCCCACACTTTTTCTGCAGGCGAGCTACTTTTCAATTGACCAACTCGAGGGGATCTACCTCATTTATTTATATTTATTTATTTATGAAAGAGACATTTTTGTAAAGAAGTTAAATGTGTTTAATGATAATACAAGCATGTGTAACACATATAGATGTCTTTCTTTCACAAAGACAAGAATATAAGTTGGTGTATTACCTGATTCTGATGACTTGCATTGATTGGAATCAGACAGTAATGATGATAACGCCCACATTTTCAAATGGAGGAGAAAAAAAGTTGTCCTTTCTGTACAATACCACATGAAAGTGGTTGGTTTTTGGCATCTAATTCATCCAGCTTCCATACACTTTACAAGAAAAACATTGGCGGCAAATTCCGTAGCTTGCTTGATTGACATTCACGGCACCCGAGGGTCTTGTGAGATGACGCTGGCTGCTGCCAGTTCATTATTATGAAAAAATGACAGAGAGGAAGGCGAGAAACACTTTTTATTTCAACAGACTTTCGCGCCGTCCCTTCCGTCAAAACTCTAAAGGCCGACTGCACATTTCCTATCTTCACAATAAAAGCCCTGCTTCTTGCTGCCTGCGCTAACAAAATAAGAGTCTCAGAAAGCTGGCGTGCACAAGTGATGTGCACGCCAGCTTTCTGAGGCATCGCTTGTGCACGCCAGTTTTCCGAGACTGGTAGCTCGCGATCGACATAATGGGCACCCCTGATCTGGATTCTTCAACTTATTCTAAACATTTCTTCACAAAAAAAGAAATCTTTAACATCAATATTTATGGAACATGTCCACAAAAAGTCTAGCTGTCAATACTGAATGTTGGATTGTTGTATTATTTTTCCAATTTATGAACTAATTCGTTGAAGTATTATTCAATAAACATATGTATAAATGATTTATAAATTGCTGCTCTTTTTCAGAATGTTTTTAATAAATCTCACTTGTCCCCTTGGCATACCTTCAAGTAGCTCCAGGGGTCCGCGCACCCCCAAAAGAAGACTGCTGCTCCACTACATGTCATCGCCCACGCTTCTACATAACACAACCAACGTACTGGCTCTGTATCGTGTTGTGTGAGACTTGTGTAGAACAACGTCAGTGGCTGCAAGATGTACTTGTTCAACAGCCGTACACGTCACACTGAGGGTGGCCGTGAAAAAAACTTTTAACCGTTACAAATATGCGCCACACTGTGAACCCACACCAAACAAGAATGACGAACCCTTTTTGGGAGAATTTCCGCACCCTAACTGTTGGATTTACTATTTGTTATGTTTATATGTATTTATGGCGGGCTTGCTTGGGAATTTAAGAAGGGCGTGGCTACCAGTGTCAGGTGACTACTTGGGTAGCTTCTAAAAATGGCGTCATTGTTCGTTTGGTAAAATACAGCGTGCTTCGTCACCGGCATACCCCACTGAATATTACCTGCTGCTATTGCTACTGCTGCTGTTGCAGTACCAAATAAAACAAGCAAAATGTGCAACAGCGAGTAATTCCTTTTCATGCTGAGTGACGACCCCTATTCAGAGGGCCAATACGGAAAAAAACTGAACACTAACACAACTTAAACACAAGACAACAAATACCCAGGACACCTTGCTGGGCTACAATATACAACAACTCAACCGACACAAGTAGGGAGGGTGGGGGTTGCCCGGAAGATTTAGGTCTGCATAGGATTCTGGGTAATTGTTCTGGTGTGTTTATGTTGTGTTACGATGCGGATGTTCTCCCAAAATGTGTTTGTCATTCTTGTTTGGCGTGGGTTCCCAGTCTGGTACATATTTGTAAAAGTGTTAAAAGTTTTTTTTATGGCCACCCTTAGTGTGACCTGTGTAGCTGTTGATCAAATATGTCTTGCAACTATACACGTGTGTCTCACATGACCAGATGCAACGTACAACTGGGCTTGCACGCTGTCGGTCCAGGATGTAGGGGGCGCTAAAGGCAGGGCCATTTTGGGGACGTTGGCAAGTATGAAGCTGTCAAGCGCCGTTCATATTAAACTCGCGGGCCGCACCAGCATTAAATTGTCATATCAAAGCGCGGGCCGCAATTGGCACGCGGGTCGCATGTTTGAGACCCCTGATATAAAGCAACACCACTATTTTTATTTCTAGTTGTATCCGCTCAGATCATCCAATTTGATTTTAGCTTGGCTCAAATATGAGATTATAAAACGTCTACTGAAAATGTTGGATTCAAATTCAACAAATATCCCTTGTTTTTAAGTCCAATGCACATACAAACAGCTTCAACTGGTTCATAATTGGTCTTCTTTCCCATCAGCAGACATGACAGAACTAGGGCTGTCAAACAATTAAAATGTTTAATTGTGATTAATCGCATTGAGTCCAAAGTCAACTCAAAATTAATTGTAATTATTTGCAGAAAAATATATATTTTAGCCATTAAAAAGTGTACTCGAGACGGATACTTTTTAAAGTTTTTAATACTATGACTGGACAATTAATTTGCTTAAATGAGGATTTAAGGATATAAACACATTTTTAAAGAGAATCAAAAAGTATATTTTCAGTCGTCAGATATTCTCTTTTGTACGATTACAGAATTTGTATCCCTGCTTTAGGAGCACTTACATTTAGAGGAGAGGAGCTACTCTTCCATTTTTGGATAGCATTTTCACACATTAATAACACAAATCATGCTTTGATTGTCAAAGATGTTGGGTGATATTTTTTTCTACATGATTAAATGTTTCTGATGTTGTAGTTTTATTTTGGACATGTTAAACACAAAGCAAAAACAAGAAAATAGTCTGGATAACATTACAGTAAGGTACAAAAATAAATATTTCCCAATGACAACATAAAAAAAATTCAAACAATATAGGTTTTTTTTTTTTCATATCCAAAAAGGAGTGGGACGAAGTGAAATTGATTTACTCCCAACCCATGATTTGTATATCAAATATCTTATCATAATTATTAGTTTATAAACTGGAAGATTTACCAGTCTTAATAAAATATGTAACAATCTTTTGCCCACTTAACACTTTTTTGATTTATATTTAATTTGTACTGTTTGTAGTTCCACAGGATCTTTACATTTCAGTAGTTTTGAATGCAACAAAATGTGTTTGTGTGACACAATATCCTGCCTTATAAATTGCTTTCTTCTGCAGGGTGGAGAGTGGATTTTGTGTGCTTAAGTAATCATTGCCCTAAACTTCTGCACAGTAGTGCGAGTTAATGGAATTCATATCGTTGCACGGCAATGTTTTAACCTTCTCTACCTATTTATAAAATTTATTATTCAGCCTGTTCAACATTCTACAATTGCGAATTATCAATCTGAACAGGTTATAAAAAATTATACCTGACCCGATGGCAATCA
Organism: Nerophis ophidion; assembly: GCF_033978795.1. Classification (NCBI taxonomy): domain Eukaryota; kingdom Metazoa; phylum Chordata; class Actinopteri; order Syngnathiformes; family Syngnathidae; genus Nerophis; species Nerophis ophidion. The sequence goes on from NC_084615.1 coordinate 6,003,806, forward strand.
TATTTAGTGAAGTGTTAATATCCAATGTGGGAAGTGGCAGGCATGCCTGCAGTATTAAACCTAGTTTCAGTGGCGGCGGAAAAAGACCAGTTTAAAGAGTATTTCTCCATTACAATACACTTAATTTCAGTCTGCCAGAAAACATGATCATATCGTAAGATGATTTTTCCTTCTTTTGTTGGTTAAAAGGTGACTTTATACTTCCCCTCTATCGTCTTTGTTTCTGCTAAGCGTGTATTCCATCCTACTGAAGCAGTTCTAGTAAAACTCTTCATTTTATGTTTTCAATGCACTGTAATCCAAACACGAACGTGAAGATTCCCCTCAGTCATGTCGTCTCACGGCAATTGAAGTTAAAATTGTCTTGTCCGGAGAACGACTTGCCAAAGCTGTGGATCTGAGATCTGCATAAGGTCCCCCTTACTTTGTGCAGTTCTGCTAATTGTTTTCAAGCCTTTGGCTCAACAGTAACTGGACACCATTACACTTTACCCAAATGTACAGAACGGGCCGAGGGTCAAAAAGTTAATCATGCGTTAAAAAATGTTTGCTGTTAAAGGTACTTACCGCGTTAACTTTGACAAGTCGGAACATAACATTTTCAGCCAATCGTTAAATCTTACCCAATGTATTTATAATGTATTTATATTATTCACATGTGAATAATGCTGTATAATAGACTGTATTTATATTATTCACATGTGAATAATGCTGTATTATAGACTGTATTTATATTATTCACAGGTGAATAATGCTGTATAATAGACTGTATTTATATTATTCACATGTGAATAATGCTGTATAATAGACTGTATTTACATTATTCACATGTGAATAATGCCGTATAATAGACCGTATTTATATTATTCACATGTGAATAATGCCGTATAATAGACCGTATTTATATTATTCACATGTGAATAATGCTGTATAATAGACTGTATTTATATTATTCACATATGAATAATGCTGTATAATAGAATGTATTTATATTATTCACATGTGAATAATGCTGTATAATAGACCGTATTTATATTATTCACATGTGAATAATGCTGTATAATAGAATGTATTTATATTATTCACATGTGAATAATGCTGTATAAAAGACTGTATTTATATTATTCACATGTGAATAATGCTGTATAATAGACTGTATTTATATTATTCACATGTAAAAATACCTAAGTGTTTATTGTCTATTGCGAGCGAACTGTGTTGCTGAATTTCCCCCAGGGATCAATAAAGTACTTTCTATTCTTTTCTAATCATATTTTAGGAATACATTCACACCATTGCCAGATGAAAAGTGTTCATTTAAAAAAAAAAAAAGACTATTTCAATGTTAGCACAGACTTTCAGCCATCATTAAAAGGTTGTGCATGTACAGTCAGTCTGGATGTGACATTTGGGCCACTTAAACAGGCTGAGTGGAGCTAAATAGATTTCATGCCTAATGAGCCACAGGTAAGAATGAATCCACTTATTGATTAACTGTCAACCAGAGTGAAGATTAATTACTCCTGATGTACTCCGAGACCAAATGCGCTCTCCTGTTATCACTTCACTCCTCAATCTTTATGCTCTTTCAAGCTTAGTCTTTGCTTTTGATTCCCTTTTACTCAATGGAACTCACTGGTTAAGCACTAAGGAGGGCGCAGGGGACTCTTAAAACAGGGACTATTCCAAAAATCAGATATTGGGCGGGAAATAAAAACCGGCATGTTTTTCTCAGTCGTAAAACAAAGTTTGACTGACTGACCGATTGCACATTATCCTTGTAGGGGGACAGCAAGCGCATGGAGGATGTGAATTCTTACTTGTCCTTGCCCTCCACCCGCCCCCACCATGGAGACCTCCACAAGGGGACACTGAACCGAAGCACCAGCAATTTGAGCGGGGGCGGCGGGGGCCTGTCAGTCAGCTCCAGAGACAGTTTCACGATTTCCACCTTGGTCTGCTCCACCAAGCTCACCCAGAATGGTAATGTTTGTGTGGTTCTTGCAGTCTTTACCTCATACCGCACCCTTCATAACAGGGGTGCCCGTTACGTCGATCGCGAGCTACCAGTCGACCGCGGGGGGTGTGTCGGTCGATCCCGAGCCAGGCTTTTAAAAAAAAATAGACCTAAAAATTAGTGATCATCAATCTTCACCAAGACGTCACTTAAATGACATTCACGGTACCGGAGGGTCTTGTGAGATGACGCTGGCTGCTGCAAGATCATTATTATGAAAATATGACCGAGAGGAAGGCGAGAAACACTTTTTATTTCAACAGACTCTCGCGCCGTACCTTCCGTCAAAACTCTAAAGGCCGACTGCACATTTCCTGTCTTCACAATAAAAGCCCTGCTTCATGCTGCCTGCGCTAACTAAATACAGAGTCTCGGAAAACTGGCGTGCACAAGCGATCCCTCAGAAAGCTGACGTGCACAAGTGATCTGCACGCCAGCTTTCCGAGACTCTTATTTTGTTAGCGCAGGCAGCATGAAGCAGGGCTTTTATTGTGAAGATAGGAAATGTGCATTCGGCCTTTAGAGTTTTGACGGAAGGGACGGCGCGAAAGTCTGTTGAAATAAAAAGTGTTTCTCGCCTTCCTCTCCGTCATTTTTTCATAATAATGAACTGGCAGCAGCCAGCGTCATCTCACAAGACCCTCGGGTGCCGTGAATGTCAATCAAGCAAGCTACGGAATTTGCCGCCAATGTTTTTCTTGTAAAGTGTATGGAAGCTGGATGAATTAGATGCCAAAAACCAACCACTTTCATGTGGTATTGTACAGAAAGGACAACTTTTTTTCTCCTCCATTTGAAAATGTGGGCGTTATCATCATTACTGTCCGATTCCAATCAATGCAAGTCATCAGAATCAGGTAATACACCAACTTATATTCTTGTCTTTGTGAAAGAAAGACATCTATATGTGTTACACATGCTTGTATTATCATTAAACACATTTAACTTGTTTACAAAAATGTCTCTTTCATAAATAAATAAATATAAATGATATATATAAATGAGGTAGATCCCCTCGAGTTGGTCAATTGAAAAGTAGCTCGCCTGCAGAAAAAGTGTGGGCACCCCTGCTCCATAACATATGGTAGGCTTTTACTTTATGTAGCCCATGCCCGTAGATCTGTACAGCAAATATGGGCATCGACATCAATAATATGAGTGGCTGGACAGACAAAAAAAAAGACCTTACTCTCTTTCAAAAACCAATGTTTCCATCGAGTAGTTGTCCTCAGGGAAGGAAGTGTCCCTCTGTGCTAATGTTGTAACTTAACATTTTCTGTGACATTGCTGTGAAATGGCCACTGTGGGGACTTTACCATTGGCAGCAGAGGACATCTTGAGTTCAGAAAGAGTGTAGCAAAACTTGTTTGTTTACATTCACTTTATTTTGTACAGTTTTTTTCTGGACCATAGGGTGTACCGGATTATAAGGCGGACTGCCAATGAGCGGGAATAGTCAGGTCTATTTTCATACAAAAAGTTCAGTGGATTATAGGGCGCATTAGAGGGGTCATATTTTTATTATTATTTTTTTCTACATTTAAAACACTTTCTTGTGGTCTACATAACATGTAATGGTAGTTCTTTGGTCAGAATATTGCATAGATGATGTTTTAACCATCATCTTCAAACCCCTTTCTGACAGTCTCTTCAGGATGCACCGTATTGTGGGCGGTCTTATTTACGTGGCTCATTTTGGACAGCGTCTCCTTCCCGTCACATTTGTTGTAGCGGTGTAGCGTGCAAGGACGGGAGTGGAAGAAATGTCAAAAGATGGAGCAAACTGTTTTAATGAACTTCAGACTTTACTTCAGTCAATAACGGAGCAGCATCTCCTCATCCGTGGCTCACTAGTGTAACAACAACCCCTGAAATGTATCCCGTGGAAAAAACGTCCGACCGGAACTCTCTAATAAGTAAAGTTCCTTGGGTGAATAATGTAAACTCACTACACCGGTATGTTTTAGCACTTTCCTGGCAATTTTACTGACAGATATAAGTAAGAACTTTACACTACTTTATATTAGAAATGGCAACAGTGGAGGATGAATGTCACATAACAAGTAGATAGAGAAAAAGAAGAAGCTTATCGACTACAGCGTTGGTACTGACTACAAAGGTGGACATGCGCACATATTCAGGACTAATACAGTTCCCAAATACAGATCAGCAGGTACTAGCAAGTAAGAAAAGTTGCTTTTGCATAATATTGCGAAACAAAACGGCGCGGCGGCAGAGTGGCCGTGCGCAACACGAAGGGTCGCCGGTTCAATCCCCACCTAGTACCAACCTCGTCATGTCCGTTGTGTCCTGAGCAAGACACGTCACCCTTGCTCCTGATGGGTGCTGGTTAGCACCTTGCATGGCAGCTCCTTCCATCAGTGTGTGAATGTGGAAGTAGTGTCAAAGCGCTTTGAGTACCTTGAAGGTAGAAAAGCGCTACACAAGTACAACCCATTTATAACATGTCTTACCTTATACACACAGCATAATAATACTCCTATGTTGAAGCACAGTACAATCCATCAAGCGGTGTGGCTTCATAGCTTACCAAAGTCTTACTAAAACATTTTGATAGATTTTTGAGTGTTGTGTATAATGTTGTATATTTTCAACGAAAAATATAACATGTTGGTGTTGTTTACTTGAGTCATATTGCAGTCTATACGTATCTCTTGTGTGTGACTGCCATCATATCGGGTCTACACATTTCCCTGATTTGTGACTGCCATCTACTGGTCACACATCATTTCACCATGTACCAAATAAAATAGCTCTGAGGTCGGTAAGCACACCCAAAATTTCTTGTTTTGAGGAAAAAAAGTAAAGTTAAAGTACCATTGATTGTCACACACACACACACACACACACACGAGGTGTGTTGAAATATGTCCTCTGCATTTGACCCATCCCCTCTGTCACCCTCTGGGAAGTGAGGGGAGCAGTGAGCAGGAGCGGTGGCCGCGCCCGGGAGTCATTTTTATGATTTAACCCCCAATTCCAACCTTTGATGCTGAGTGCCATTTTTGAGTGTTGTGTATAATGTTCTATATTTTCAACGAAAAATATAACATGTTGGTGTTGTTTACTTGAGTCATATTGCAGTCTATACGTATCTCTTGTGTGTGACTGCCATCATATCAGGTCTACACATTTCTCTGATTTGTGACTGCCATCTACCGGTCACACATCATTTCACCATGTAGCAAATAAAATAGCTTTGAGGTCAGTAAGCACACCCAAAATTTCTTGTTTTGAGGAAAAAAAGTAAAGTTAAAGTACCATTGATTGTCACACACACACACGAGGTGTGTTGAAATATGTCCTCTGCATTTGACCCATCCCCTCTGTCACCCTCTGGGAGGTGAGGAGAGCAGTGAGAAGGAGCGGTGGCCGCGGCCGGGAATCATTTTTATGATTTAACCCCCAATTCCAACCTTTGATGCTGAGTGCCATTTTTGAGTGTTGTGTATAATGTTCTATATTTTCAACGAAAAATATAACATGTTGGTGTTTTTTTACTTGAGTCATATTGCAGTCTATACATATCTCTTGTGTGTGACTGCCATCATATCGGGTCTACACATTTCTCTGATTTGTGACTGCCATCTACTGGTCACACATCATTTCACCATGTACCAAATAAAATAGCTTTGAGGTCGGTAAGCACACCCAAAATTTCTTGTTTTGAGGAAAAAAAGTAAAGTTAAAGTACCATTGATTGTCACACACACACACACACACACGAGGTGTGTTGAAATATGTCCTCTGCATTTGACCCATCCCCTCTGTCACCCTCTGGGAGGTGAGGGGAGCAGTGAGCAGGAGCGGTGGCCGCGCCCGGGAATCATTTTTATGATTTAACCCCCAATTCCAACCTTTGATGCTGAGTGCCATTTTTGAGTGTTGTGTATAATGTTCTATATTTTCAACGAAAAATATAACATGTTGGTGTTTTTTTACTTGAGTCATATTGCAGTCTATACGTATCTCTTGTGTGTGACTGCCATCATATCAGGTCTACACATTTCTCTGATTTGTGACTGCCATCTACTGGTCACACATCATTTCACCATGTACCAAATAAAATAGCTTTGAGGTCGGTAAGCACACCCAAAATTTCTTGTTTTCAGGAAAAAAAGTTAAGTTAAAGTTAAAGTACCATTGATTGTCACACACACACACACACACAAGGTGTGTTGAAATATGTATTCTGCATTTGACCCATCCCCTCTGTCACCCTCTGGGAGGTGAGGGGAGCAGTGAGCAGGAGCGGTGGCCGCGCCCGGGAATCATTTTTATGATTTAACCCCCAATTCCAACCTTTGATGCTGAGTGCCATTTTTGAGTGTTGTGTATAATGTTCTATATTTTCAACGAAAAATATAACATGTTGGTGTTTTTTTACTTGAGTCATATTGCAGTCTATACATATCTCTTGTGTGTGACTGCCATCATATCGGGTCTACACATTTCTCTGATTTGTGACTGCCATCTACTAGTCACTCATCATTTCACCATGTACCAAATAAAATAGCTTTGAGGTCGGTAAGCACACCAAAAATTTCTTGTTTTGAGGAAAAAAAGTAAAGTTAAAGTACCATTGATTGTCACACACACACACACACACACGAGGTGTGTTGAAATATGTCCTCTGCATTTGACCCATCCCCTCTGTCACCCTCTGGGAGGTGAGGGGAGCAGTGAGCAGGAGCGGTGGCCGCGCCCGGGAATCATTTTTATGATTTAACCCCCAATTCCAACCTTTGATGCTGAGTGCCAAGCAGGGAGGTAATGACTCCCATTTTTATAGTCTTTGGTATCACTTGGCCGGGGTTTAAACTGACAACCTACCCATCTCAGGGCGGACACTCTAACCACTAGGCCACTGAGTACACTGGTAGTTGTGTAACCAACTAGAATGTATATTTAGTGAAAAATGAGTCATGTAAGTCAAACATTCTCTGGGTGAATATGTCGGCTTGTGTGCAAGTTGAGGGTGACTCAACATGCTTATTAGGTAGATTTTTTTACCGGCAGCAAGGATGTGCATCGTAATCATAGTGACGTTATGGACAATGATGTAAATACGCTGATTGTATCAGTGTCTACAGCGTTGTCACTTTGTCCTACACAGTCTGGCAGGCAGCCATGTTTGCAGAGTTGAGCGCACCTTCCTAAACGTATACGCACACTCAAGCATCCGAGACAGTGGAGTAGATCTGACACAGGTGCCGGCACAACAGCTGTTCGTCCATCACAATAATGAACATTAACCTTTGGTTGAATCAAAGACAACACACACACACACACACACACACACACACACACACACACACACACACACACACACACACACACACTCAGCTTGTGTTGTTTAAGGCCACCCACCAGATGTGTCACAAATTTCCTGGACACAAGTGGAAAAAGCTGCTGGTAATCAGCCCTCCAGTTATACTGAGCTGTTCCTTGTTCAAAGTGTTGCAGAACTAATGCTGGAATGCATTAAAAGTATCGGTCACAGAACACATGGACGTGACAAATGAACCTTTGGGGAACACTATCTTTGTTGTTTCTTTTACAGTCTAAGTAGTGATTAATTTCCAATGAGCCATATAATCTCAGGGCTGGAAAAAATGCCCCCAAATAAGTAATAGCTGTGTGTTGCTTTTAGAAACTTTTTTTTCTCTGGTTAAATACAGTACCTTATTTTTCAGACCATAGGGCACACCGGATTATAAGGCGCACTGTCTTTTCAGGTCTATTTTCAGACACCGGATTATAATGTAAGGCGCATTAAAAGAGTCATATTACAACTTTTTTCAATCAATCAATCAATGTTTACTTATATAGCCCTAAATCACTAGTGTCTCAAAGGGCTGCACAAACCACTACGACATCCTCGGTAGGCCCACATAAGGGCAAGGAAAACTCACACCCAGTGGGACGTCGGTGACAATGATGACTATGAGAACCTTGGAGAGGAGGAAAGCAATGGATGTCGAGCGGGTCTAACATGATGAAAGTTCAATCCATAATGGATCCAACACAGTCGCGAGAGTCCAGTCCAAAGCGGATCCAACACAGCAGCGAGAGTCCCGTTCACAGCGGAGCCAGCAGGAAACCATCCCAAGCGGAGGCGGATCAGCAGCGCAGATATGTCCCCAGCCGATACACAGGCAAGCAGTACATGGCCACCGGATCGGACCGGACCCCCTCCACAAGGGAGAGTGGAACATAGGAGAAAAAGAAAAGAAACGGCAGATCAACTGGTCTAAAAAGGGAGTCTATTTAAAGGCTAGAGTATACAGATGAGTTTTAAGGTGAGACTTAAATGCTTCTACTGAGGTGGCATCTCGAACTTTTACCGGGAGGGCATTCCAGAGTACTGGAGCCCGAAATGAAAACGCTCTATAGCCCACAGACTTTTTTTGGGCTTTGGGAATCACTAATAAGCCGGAGTCCTTTGAAGGCAGATTTCTTGCCGGGACATATGGTACAATACAATCGGCAAGATAGGATGGAGCTAGACCGTATAGTATTTTATACGTAAGTAGTAAAACCTTAAAGTCACATCTTAAGTGCACAGGAAGCCAGTACAGGCGTAATATGATCAAACTTTCTTGTTCTTGTCTTTAGTCTTTTCTAAATGTAAAAGACTTCCTTGTGGTCTACATAACGTGATGGTGGTTCTTTGGTCAAAATGTTGCAAAGATGATGTTTTACACATCTTTAAGTCGCTTTCTGACAGTCGCTTTTGTGGGCGGTCTTATTTACGTGGCTCACCTTCGACAGCGTCATCTTTGTTGTAGCGGTGTAGCGTGCAAGGATGGGAGTGGAAGAAGTGTCAAAAGATGGAGCTAACTGTTTTAATGACATTCAGACTTTACTTCAATCAATAACGGAGCAGCATCTCCTCATCCGCGGCTCACTAGTGCAACAACACCCGAAATGTGTCCCGTAAAAAAAAATCTCGGACCAAAACTCTCTAATAACTAAAGTTCCGTGGGTGAATTATGTAAACCCACTTTACCAGGAGTTTTTAGCGCTTTTATAGCGAGTCTACTGACAGATATAAGAACTTTACACTACTTTATATTAGAAATGGCAACAGTGGAGGATGAATGTCACATAACAAGTAGATAGAGAAAAAGAAGAAGCTTATCGACTACAGCGTTGGTACTGACTACAAAGGTGGACATGCGCACATATTCAGGACTAATTCAGTTCCCAAATACAGATCAGCAAGTACCAGAAGGTAAGAAAAGCTGGTTTTGCATAATATTGCGAAAGAACACATGTCTGCTAATAGGTGCCATTTTGCAGTTTTTATACACACAATAATAGCCGTATGTTGAAGCACTGTACAGAACATCTGACTACGGTAGCCCTAATGCTCCAACAATCCAAGTGGTGTGGCTCCATAGTTTACCAAAGTCCTACTAAAACATTATGACATATTTTTCAGCGCTGTATGTAATGTTCCATACTCTCAATTGAGCATTTTACTGCCGTCATCTTTGCAGCCTATACCTGTCTCTTATGTGTGACTGCCATCTACTGTTTTTTTTTTTGATTGATTGAGAAGTTTATTGACATCCTAAAGAATTGAATCCATGTAATGTTTTGGATGATACCACACATTTATGCATTGATCAATACCAAGTAGTTACAGGATCATGCATTGGTCATATTCAAAGTCCTCATGTGTATATCCTGAGTTTATGAATATAATATGAATTTGAAAAAATAACACTTTGTGACGATAAAAAATATTGATGTAGTGTGAATGTTGTCTGTCTATCTGTGTTGGCCCTGCGATGAGGTGGCGACTTGTCCAGGGTGTACCCCGCCTTCCGCCCGATTGTAGCTAAGATAGGCGCCAGCGCCCCCCGCGACCCCGAAAGGGAATAAGCGGTAGAAAATGGATGGATGGATAATAGTCAACTAGATACACTCTTGTGCTTGGTATCATTACAGTGGATTTCAGTGTTATAACTTCACCTTTATTGTTAGATCTTAAGCCAAAATGCGTCCATTCTCCCTTTTCTGTCCACACACTGTGTCTGCTTGCGCTGCCGAACATGCTCCTCTGCTCGTAAAACCAGCAACGTTACGACGTGATGACAACGTAAAAAAATAATATTGTGAACCAGTACTTTTCAAAGAGTATAGTACTGTTGTTCATTCATTGGTACCACGATAATATACTAATACCGGTACAACCATAGTTTAAAGTTAGTTTATTTTAATACCAAACACTGTCAAATAGATTCAGGCAACACAAATGGTGATTCTTTTTTTCCCCAAACCTTTCAAAAAAATGCCACTTTTATTAATGAATCAACTCTACAAGTTTAAATAAAATCCAAGAAAGACAAAGCTTAATTTTAAGAGAAACCCTGTTCTTGTTGCCTCCAAAGTGGGCCTGCTGGGGCTTCTTAAATGGCGGACTCGACCCGAACTCCTGCAAGAAAACCTAAAGGAACTGAGGCTCATCGATGGCGAGGAGGTGGTCAAGGTCAGTCATGTGCCTTCACGAGTGCGTCGATGTTTAACCTCTTTCAAAGCGGCCTCTCCTCCTCGTGTCAGTTCCTGCAGGACACGCTGGACGCTCTGTTCAACATCATGATGGAACACTCTCAGACGGACGACTACGACATCCTCGTGTTCGATGCCTTGGTGAGCTGTCACCAAAATGATGAAATACGATGATGTCAATCAAACTAATGTCCGATATTTGTGTATTCTTTGTGTTTTCTCCCACAAGATCTACATAATAAGTCTCATCGCAGACAGGAAGTTCCAGCATTTCAACACAGTGTTGGAGGCCTACATCAAGCAGCATTTCAGTGCCACTTTAGCCTACAAGTATGTCACACCTTGTTTCTACTTCCTTCTTTACCTGTATGACGGAGGAGTCCTGCTTAAGAACATTTGATAAGGTGTTTCTCAGTAGGTGGACCTATGACTGTTTATATTCCAACCCTTATCTATGCCGCTTATCTTCATCAGGGTTAAATGATAAATGGGTTGTACTTGTATAGCGCTTTTCTACCTTCAAGGTACTCAAAGCGCTTTGACACTACTTCCACATTCACACACACATTCACACACTGATGGAGGGAGCTGCCATGCAAGGCGCTAACCAGCACCCATCAGGAGCAAGGGTGAATTGTCTTGCTCAGGACACAACGGACGTGACGAGGTTGGTACTAGGTGGGGATTGAACCAGGGACCCTCGGGCTGCGCACGGCCACTCTTCCACTGCGCCACGCCGTCCCCTATGTGCTCATTTTCTGTTAAGATCTCACTTTTTAAAGCAAATTGCACACCACTGCATACTGCCCATCTGTGGTGCCAGTGGTAAGAAACTCATACTGGCTTGCAATGACAGCAAGAGACTGCTTCAAGGCGCTGCAGTGCAAGCCAAATGTTTTTCAGTATTGGGTCCTCACTTGCTCTGACACTTTACATCATCTCATGTACAGGTTCATGTGGAGGGCAGCTGAATCAGACAACAATAAGTTCCTAACTTTTACTATTATCTTTCTTCCTAAGTGATTTCCTAAGAGTAGTCCATTTAAATTCATGATGTGGTCTTAAATGACCAAATTGTTCCCACTTGCTTTTCTAAAGTTGCTGAATGCCAAATGGTTTGCGCGTGCGTTTCTATCATAATTTGCATAAAAACACACCCTTATTTCCCTAATAAGCATATGTAAACGCCCTTAATCCCGCATAATTCCGGTGCAAAACCAAACCATCAAACACTCAAATAAAATACAAACAGATTACAGAAGAGAAATTCGTATTATCCCGTGGGGAAATACATAATGTCAAAACGTAAGTTTAAGAAAGGGGGGACTGCAGCGTTCAAACAAAGGGGTTGACATAAGACGCAGCCTATCCCTGCTGCCTTTGGGCCGACTGTCTATATAAGAATAATTTAGAAAAACTACATTTTCAGGGAATTTGTGATACCATTTTAACCTGCAGTCTTAAGGTTGAACGGTATACTGGTACTAGTTTAGTATCCTCCACTGTTGCCATTTCTAAAATAAAGTAGTGTAAAGTTCTTATATCTGTCAGTAGACTCGCTATAAAAGCGCTAAAAACTCCTGGTAAAGTGGGTTTACATAATTCACCCACGGAACTTTAGTTATTAGAGAGTTTTGGTCTGACATTTTTTTTACGGGACACATTTCGGGTGTTGTTGCACTAGTGAGCCACGGATGAGGAGATGCTGCTCCGTTATTGATTGAAGTAAAGTCTGAATGTCATTAAAACAGTTAGCTCCATCTTTTGACACTTCTTCCACTCCCATCCTTGCACGCTACACCGCTACAACAAAGATGACGGGAAGAAGACGCTGTCGAAGGTGAGCCACGTAAATAAGACCGCCCACAAAAGCGACTGTCAGAAAGCGACTTAAAGATAATGTGTAAAACATCATCTTTGCAACATTTTGACCAAAGAACCACCATCACGTTATGTAGACCACAAGGAAGTTTATAAGTTTCTATCTCGCTCATTTATTTTCCTGTGATCTCAAACAGAAAGTTGATGTCGGTGCTGAAGAGATACCTGGACGTCTCCAGTCAGGGAGAACAGTGCGAGGCAATCCTCCGAACTCTGAAAGCTTTGGAGTACATCTTCAAGTTCATCGTCCGCTCACGGATGCTCTACTCCCAGTGAGTGTTGCCTTGTGTTTCTGTTTGTGTGTTGCTTCTTTTGTGCCATGTTCCCCATAACGACTTGTAAGTTCTTTGAGAGGGCCACCTATAAGATAGTAAATAACCAGTGGCGGGTAGAGATGTCCGACTTCAATGATTACCTCTCCAAATACCATCATTGATTTCACCACGTGACCAATGCTGGAGTAATACTATATAAAAACACATTTACGCACCACTGTGCATTGTATCACCACAACAGTGTACAAAACAGGCTATTTTCTGGCACATTTAAAAAAAACAAAAACGCATCAGCAATTAAAACTTCTTGTGTGATAATGTCAAAATTAAAATAGTAAAAACAAAACATCAAATGTGGAAAAAATCGAGAAATTAAATATTTGAACTCAAAATTTGTAGAACCCAATTGACGCCATATTAGCCAGTGGTACCGCTCGTAGTCGGTTGATTCGAGTGGAAGTGGGGCGGGTATTTCCCTATTTCAGTGCCAGGACAGCTGACAAGATGTAGTTTCTCTTTAAATATCCTTCTTGAAAATGGCCTTGCATATATATATCTGCCACTTAATCAATGTTTTCTCCTCCTTCTTTGTGGGTTAAAAAAAGTGAGTATAGCGGTATAGCCCGGTTGGTAGAGTGGCCATGCCAGCAACTTGAGGGTTGCAAGTTCGATCCCCGCTTCCGCCATCCTAATCACTACCGTTGTGTCCTTGGGCAAGACACTTTACCCACCTGCTCCCAGTGCCACCCACACTGGTTTAAATGTAACTTAGATATTGGGTTTCACTATGTAAAGCGCTTTGAGTCACTAGAGAAAAAGCGCTATATAAATATAGTTCACTGAGTTCACTGACTATCGGTGATTTCTCTGCGAGCCCGTTATGGCTACGGCACAACACTTCCTGCTTGAGTAACTTGCAACTTGTGATTGGATATTCACTTTGGAATGACAAGTGAGTATCCAATCAAAATCTCGTTAACTTCAGGCTACTTAGATAAGCTACTGTCAACTACTTGTGATCTGATTGGCTATCGCAGTGGATTAATTTATTAAATTCAGTCCCGGTGTGGCTTGCTGATCTGCCTAGCACCACCGCGGCTCTCACCAGTGAGTATCCAATCACAGGACACACTTTTATTTTTCTTCGGTCAGTGGTCAACAAAACAAACACACAATTTTGCATAAACAAACAGTTGTACATTCATAAATTGAAAATGTTGCAGACCGAAAACGTTTAGGCCGAAGTTAAACACTAACCCTACGAACAATGTCAAATACAAGATGAGCTTCCTAAAAATATGACATTTCCTTTGCACAACATGATATAAATACACCTTGTACACAACATAAACACTGTTCAATGATCCTTGTACACCTGTTAGTTAAACCTTTGTTCCAATTATATTCTATATACTTACAATTATACTTCCATTATTGTTTACATCCCACATTTAATTTGTAAATAACAATAATCATACTATTAACTACTGTGTTGATTCAAGAGTGATATATTTTTCCAAGACATTGGTCTTAAAGTGTTTTTTTAAATGTGTGAATGGAACTGGAACATTTTAAGGAATGATCCAAACTGTTCCACAGGTGAACCCCCCCTGAAGAAAACACATCTACCGTATTTTCTGCACTATAAGGCGCACCGGATTATAAGACGCACCTTCAATGAATGGCCTATTTTAAAACTTTGTTTTAAAAAGGCGCACCACATTATAAGGCGCATAGAATAGATGCTACAGTAGAGGCTGGGGTTATGTTATGCATCTTTTAGATCAGGGGTGCCCATTACGTCGATAGCGAGCTACCAGTCGACCGCGGGGGGTGTGTCAGTCGATCTCTAGCCAGGCTTTTAAAAAAAATAGACCTAAAAAATTAGTGATCATCAATCTTCACCAAGACGTCACTTAAATGACATTCACGGTACCGGAGGGTCTTGTGAGATGACGCTGGCTGCTGCAAGATCATTATTATGAAAATATGACCGAGAGGAAGGCGAGAAACACTTTTTATTTCAACAGACTCTCACGCCGTACCTTCCGTCAAAACTCTAAAGGCCGACTGCACTTTTCCTATCTTCACAATAAAAGCCCTGCTTCATGCTGCCTGCGGTAACTAAATACAGAGTCTCGAAAAACTGGCGTGCACAAGCGATCCCTCAGAAAGCTGGCGTGCACATCACTTGTGCACGCCAGCTTTCCGAGACTCTTATTTTGTTAGCGCAGGCAGCATGAAGCAGGGCTTTTATTGTGAAGATAGGAAATGTGCAGTCGGCCTTTAGAGTTTTGACGGAAGGGACGGCGCGAAAGTCTGTTGAAATAAAAAGTGTTTCTCACCTTCCTCTGTCATTTTTTCATAATAATGAACCGGCAGCAGCCAGCGTCATCTCACAAGACCCTCGGGTGCCGTGAATGTCAATCAAGCAAGCTACAGAATTTGCCGCCGATGTTTTTCTTGTAAAGTGTATGGAAGCTGGATGAATTAGATGCCAAAAACCAACCACTTTCATGTGGTATTGTACAGAAAGGACCACTTTTTTTCTCCTCCATTTGAAAATGTGGGCGTTATCATCATTACTGTCTGATTCCAATCAATGCAAGTCATCAGAATCAGGTAATACACCAACCTATATTCTTGTCTTTGTGAAAGAAAGACATCTATATGTGTTACACATGCTTGTATTATCATTAAACACATTTAACTTGTTTACAAAAATGTCTCTTTCATAAATAAATAAATATAAATGATATATATAAATGAGGTAGACCCCCTCGAGTAGCTCGCCTGCAGAAAAAGTGTGGGCACCCCTGCTTTAGATGGAGCTGCGCTAAAGGTAATGTCAACAAAACAGTCAGATAGGTCAGTCAAACATTATTGATAGATTACAAACCAGCGTTCTGACAACTCCGTTCATTCCCAAAATTAATAAGCAGCTGTTTTATTATTTTCCCTGATTCAATAAACAGGTAAAAAACAGTCTGATACTGTTACGGTAAATCAAACATTAGTGCAATCACAATATAGTAACACTGGAAATAGTGCAAAGCAATAATATATCAATATCTCGACATTGCTCAAACGATAATGTAACACAACACACCCAAAATAAACATGTAAAGCTCACTTTATTAAGTTATTCTTCATCCACGAATCCCTCAAATTCTTCTTCTTCAGTGTTGGAATCAAACAGTTGGGCGAATACGGCATCCAACATGTCGTCGAAGTCGTCGTTAAAGGAGTCAGTGTCGCTGCTGTTAATGTTAAATTCTCTCGCTGCTGCTCTATTCCCGTCTTCTACTGTGTGACTGATCGTCTTGACTTTAAACTCTGCGTCCTAAGCGTGTCTCTTAATAGGAGCCATTTTGGGGTCTTTACATAAACACACAGAAACGGCACACCTCCCGCAGTCATATATCCCAGCATGCACCGCCCGCTTCTTCTTCTACGGGGGAAATGAAGTTGGCAGCTGCTTACCGTAGTTGCGAGACCTCCATCCATCCATCCTTTTTTTACCGCTTATTGTGGCTCAATATTGGTCCATATATAAGGCGGATTATAAGACACCATCCATCCATCCGTCTATCATCTTCCGCTTATCTGAGGTCGGGTCGCGGGGGCAACAGCCTAAGCAGGGAAACCCAGACTTCCCTCTCCCCAGCCACTTCGTCTAGCTCTTCCCGGGGGATCCCGAGGCGTTCCCAGGCCAGCCGGGAGACATAGTTTTCCCAACGTGTCCTGGGTCTTCCCCGTGGCCTCCTACCGGTTGGACGTACCCTAAACACCTCCCTAGGGAGGCGTTCGGGTGGCATCCTGACCAGATGCCCGAACCACCTCATCTGGCTCCTCTCGATGTGAAGGAGCAGCGGCTTTACTTTGAGTTCCTCCCGGATGGAAGAGCTTCTCACCCTATCTCTAAGGGAGAGACCCAAACTCATTTGGGCCGCTTGTACCCGTGATCTTGTCCTTTCGGTCATGACCCAAAGCTCATGACCATAGGTGAGGATGGGAACGTAGATCGACCGGTAAATTGAGAGCTTTGCCTTCCGGCTCAGCTCCTTCTTCGCTACAGCGGATCAGTACAGCGTCCGCATTACTGAAGACGCCGCACCGATCCGCCTGTCGATCCCACGATCCACTCTTCCCCCACTCGTGAACAAGACTCCTAGGTACTTGAACTCCTCCACTTGGGGCAGGGTCTCCTCCCCAACCCGGAGATGGCATTCCACACTGTCAGCTTTTGAGAAAATTTGAGGTTTTTAGGTGCGCCTTATAGTGTCGAAAATACGGTACTTTTTAAGCTGGTTGTTATGTTTGCTTTCTGGAAGACAGCTGAACCTCTGAGGACTTAGGAACTCTCCTTAGGTTTGAAGCTCTCCTGTAGACACTCAGGCAGCATGTGCTTATGAGCTTTATACTGTATGTCACAATAGCAGTGTTGAGGGCAACTTTAATGTTTTTAATTTAATACACACAGCATTGGTATGGTCATGATGTCATAAATGTCACTTTTAACCTGAGGAGGCCTTACTGACAGCAACTGGTGATCTGATTGGCTATCGCAATTATCTATCAACTGTATGTGTCCGTTCACTTACAGTGCACAGACACCTGCATTGTTGATTCTGAATGATATCGCACAGCATGACATCATAAGCTAGCTGGATTCTGATTGGATACAAACTCAATAAACTAAAAACAACAACCCTGGAAGGAGCATAATATGACAAGAAGTGGATATAAATCACTTTAGATATTTAGGGAAAGTAAATTTAAAAAGGACTTTTATCTGTAATTATGATCATGATTTCTGGTCGGCCCACAGCTGCCAGTAACCCTGCATCTGTGTCCCACTAATCTACTTTGACAGTGGAGCCAAGGGTCTTGATCACTCTGTTAGTGGCGGTAATCAGCATGTGAAGGGTGGCAATTAAGAGTGCATGGCTGCAGTGGGACAGAATGACTTAAGTAGATTTAGGATTGCTGTGGTCATCTGCAAGATCAATGACTAAACTGCTAAAATCTAGGTTTTTTTAATATCTTAGCAAAGAAAAAACTAGGGGTGGGCAAATTAATGCGTTATTTTCGCGCTAACTCATCAAGCTATTAACGCCGACAATTATTTTATCGCACATTTGCGTATGTTGTTTACATGCTTTTATTTTGTTAACGCCTTTTCTTAACAAGATGGCGTCGCCCGGCGTCGAGGGGCTCTTGGTAAAGATGGAACATTTGGCAAAAAATACCGGACAATTCTGCAAATTTCCTGGCTGGCTTACAGCGTGGTCACTCCGGGATCACTTACGACCGCCAGACAATTCTGAATGTGGATAGATCGGGCCGTTTTGGACTGAATGACGCGTGCTTGCTAGACCGGCTAGCTAGCATGGGAATACTTTGCCGGCTACATCCAGCGGCCTGTGAAGCAGCGGAGTATATGTGTTGTCTGTCTATTTATGAATAATGCAGACCAGGAGTGTTGGCTGAGTTCTTAACGTTTGCTTTCAAAGCGTGCATATCACAACATACAAAATGCCGTCATGGCGACACAACCTATACCGGGCTACCGCGCATGCTCGTCACTCCTGTTGCATGCTGGGTAGGGTAGTTATTTTTTCCCCCGGCTCATAACATCACAATATAGTACCATGTATATGCGTTCAGTTTATCAAAGCACCAGGCAAACAATCGGAAAATTCCCATCATATCAATTCCTAGATATGGTCATAATTATTTTAAGTGCACTACGCAGAATAAACACAACATTATTAATATTGATACTACGGATAATTTGATCAAAAATTCCCTAAAACAGCCCACTACCTATAATATAGGTTTTTTAAACATAAGATCCCTGATAAAAAAAATGTTTCTGCTGTTACCTCAGAAATTGCCTGTTCAGATGTTATGATTGTGGCTCAGAGATTTGTATGTAGATTATATTTATTTTCCATAACAAACAGGATAACTTAAATACCCTGGCAGTGGCAATAAGCTTAAATGTTTGTATTTACATTTTTGGAGTTGATTTTCATAAAATATGCTATTTAACTGCTACTGTTTAACAAGGACTGATTTAAATTGTGTTTGCACAACAAATGTTTTGGCGCTTTTGTTCATGTGGGAGAATATTCCAATAAAGGTGCACTACACACTACTTTTGAATTCATTATTGGGCTTTGCGTATACAATGCAGTTAATTGCGATTTATCGGAGAAATAGTGCGATTAACTTCGATTAAACATTTTAATCGTTGCCCAGCCCTAGAAAAAACACAACAAAAGACGCTCTACCCAAAGATTACAGATGTTATACTTATTTAATGGCATGTAACTGTATATACAGTAAATGTGTCACCTAATAAATATATAAATAAATAAATGGGTTGTACTTGTATAGCGCTTTTCTACCTTCAAGGTACTCAAAGCGCTTTGACACTACTTCCACATTTACCCATTCACACACACATTCACACACTGATGGAGGGAACTGCCATGCAAGGCGCCAACCAGCACCCATCAGGAGCAAGGGTGAAGTGTCTTGCTCAGGACACAACGGACGTGACGAGGTTTGTACTAGGTGGGAATTGAACCAGGGACGCTCGGGTTGCGCACGGCCACTCTCCCCACTGCGCCACGCCGTCCCTCATGCCTCCAAATGTGTTCAGATCTTATCACATTTGAAAGAGAGTGCGGTTTGGACAGATTTTGTTGATTTTAGCTCAAATTTAATCGGGGAAAACATCAAACTTCCAAAGGGATTCTAATAAACACATTTATTAAACGTGGCCCACTGGCTGCATTTTGAGTTAAAGTGATTTTTTTATTTTGTGATTTGCAATCTTCCGGCTGGTAATAACTCTAGAAAGTGAAAACAAATAATTGAAGAAATTGTGTTGGAGCTACTTTTACAAAATTTACATCTTCATTTTGGTAGCATTTATTTGCATAGCTTATTTCAACGCAAACAAAGGAACATTTTGCAAATTTTGCAGGAACATTAACAAAATGTTGTTCACATCTTACATTTTATAATAATAAAATCAACAATTAGCATTAGGGCCGGGCGATATGGCCTTTTTTTTAATATCTCGATGTTTTTACGCCGTATCGCGATATACGATGTATATCTCCATATTTTGCCTTAGCCTTGAATGAACACTTGATGCATATAATCACAGCAGTATGATGATTCTATGTGTCTACATTCAAACATTCTTATTCATACTGCATTCATATATGCTACTTTTAAACTTTCATGCAGAGAGGGAAATCGCAACTAAGTCAATTTAGCAAAAGTGTATTTATTAAACAGTTATTAGCAGGTGACTTTTCAAATGATGAGTGTCCTGGGTTCGCATAATTTGGGTACTGATAAAATAAAATAATAAAAGGGAGTCATGAGAGCAGGTCCGGTCTCCACCACTTCTTTATTGTTCCCTTCTTTACACCTCTTTTCATATATCTCACCTTCTTCAACAACCCACCTTTATATAGACCTCTTACGTCACAGCCCTACGGCAACACTGGAGGGACACCCTGAACTGTTTGTTAGCAGTAATGCTACTTTTGGTAGCAACGCTTTTGGCCCAGACTTGACAAATTAAAGTTGTCTATTCGACGTCTTCCCACTTGAAGCCGAACCACTGCCAGAGTTTAAGAACATTTTCCTTACTATTTAAATTAAACTGGTATGCTACATGTAGCTCACAGGCTACTGGTTGGCGACACCTGTATTAGGGAAAGAAAGCACCATGTTAATGGTAACTTCTGAGCGGAGGGAAACACAGCAGCTTCACAAAAATGAAGAAATAATATATTTTAATCCTGCTAAGATAACTTTGGATATGAATGGATTGGTGTGTGTTCATCATCCCAAAACTCCAGCCTCCCCAGGGCGTCTCTGACCTGATAAATCTGCCTCTGTCCTATCTGTAACTTCCCAAGCACATGAAGTCGATAACGTCAGCTTATTGTGTTCTTTTTTCCTCTGTCCTTCACGGCCTGCAACTTTCATTGCTTTGTTCAAATGTTGCCGTTTTTGTTTCCTTTCCCCCTTCCTCTTCAGCAAGCACAATGCATCTCCTTTGTGTCATTCCATCTAAGCTCACCTTCCCGGAAACAAGTTCTCCTCCCTTTGGTGTCGAGGCGTGGATGTAGAGTCGTTTTGAAGCGATACGGTCCTAAATCACATGTTGTTTTTGTTGCTGCTTCCCTCCCACTCAGACTTTTTGTTACGATCAGTCACCCCCTCCCACTTGTTATCGTCTCCTCTTCATCATACTTCCTTTATACCCATCCGTCAGTTATGTTGAAAAAAATGACATTGATTATGTTGCGGGTCGTTTTGACCCATACTGTGTAAATGCACTCAAAACAGTCAAGAAAACTGGTTAAACCAATAACAATTTTATTTTAGGTTATATAAACATTTAGAAAAGTGACATACAATACATTTTGTATTCCAATTGTATTATGTTAAGGGTCAATTTGACCCATTTCAGTTTTTGTGTTGATCAAAGTACCGGTTATCCTTTCTTTTTCTTGCTGAAATCTGGTGACTTTTCCTCATCCAGGTTCATGAACTGGTGTGTAAAATCTGGACACTTTGTTGAGTAGTGGAATGTCTTGCAGAGGTAGTATACAAAGATGATGTTGCGGGTCATTTTGACCCAGACACTTTAATGTGGGTAAATAGCCAAAATAAACAAGTCTCTTTGATGTACTTTTTACTTTGATGTACAATTGTTTGTATTTTGATTGCCTCTGAGACCCAGAGACAGGTGTGTGAAGAGAGGGAACTTTCTCAAACTTGCCCTTGTCACTGTTCTCATGTCATCTCTTTGACAAACTCACCAAAAATGAGCTCCAGACGGATGACATCTGAGGAGACAAGGACAAGTGTGAGAAAGTTCCCTCTCTTCACACACCTGGCTCTGGGTCTCAGAGACAATCAAAATACAAACAATTGGACATCAAAGTAAAAAGTACATCAAAGAGACATGTTTATTTTGGCTATTTACCCACATTAAAGCGTATGGGTCAAAATGACCCGCAACATCATCTTTGTATACAAACTCTGCAAGACATTCCACTACTCAACAAATTGTCCAGATTTTACACACCAGTTCATGACCCTAGATGAGGAAAAGTCACCAGATTTCAGCAAGAAAAAGAAAGGATAACCAGTACTTTGCTCAACACAAAAACTGAAATGGGTCAAATTGACCCTTAACATAATACAATTGGAATAAAAAATGTATGTCACTTTTCTAAATGTTTATGTAACCTAAAATAAAATTGTTATTGGTTTAACCAGTTGTCTTGACTGTTTTGAATGCATTTACACAGTATGGGTCAAAACGACCCGCAACATAATCAATGTCATTTTTTTCCAACATAATACAAGGGTTAAGTTGTTGCTGTCTGCACAAAACCCCAAACTCCTATTAAGCCATTTAAACCCAGTAGGGATGACCTCTGTTACGACAGAACACCAATATTGCAACCCGGCAACTTGTGTCTCTTCATAAAAAATGTCATGCAGCTTAGAACACATACATTACATTTGTGGCCTGCACAGCCTACTATCACACCATCTAGACATACCGACCACGTACTCACGCACAGACCCAGCTGCTGGATTAAATGGAACAATGCCTCCGTAATCAGAATTGCAGCGTATAGAACCCAGTGATAATACTGCTGTGTGGTACCGCCTAATCCCTCCCTCCCAAACTGGATCTGCCACGTGCCACATGTTAATCCCTCCCTCTGGCGCTCATAACTTTTATTGTAATTAACAGCCGCGCAGCGCCACTGAATCACAAAGAGATGCAGATGGCCATATGAAAAAGCAAAGGGCAGAGATGGAAGTCAGAATGTGGGCGATTGGATTGTTTATGATTTATCCACTTGCAGGGGCCTCACTATTAAAATGTAGTCAAGGTGTTAGGGGTCAGTCCGTCCATGTAGTCTCACTTGTAAATTAGTTTTTAAATATCAACAATAATAGCATGATCATATATTTCAAATAAATTGGTATTAGTATCTACATTGTGCCCCTCAGTATTTTGTCCCTAGATAAGTGTCAGGGTTTGGGGCAGTATTATCTGCACATATTCAACCAAATGCTTCAAAACTCGGTGAGGGATGCCGTCAAGCTAAAGAAAGAGTCCTATCGGGCTCTTTTGGCTCATAGGACTCCGGAGGCAGCGGACAGGTACCGACAGGCCAAGCGGAGGCAAAAACTAGGACATGGGAGGAGTTCGGGGAAGTGATGGAAAACGACTTCCGGACGACTTCGAAGCGATTCCGGACCACCATCCGCCGCCTCAGGAAGGGGAAGCAGTGCAATGTCAACACCTTGTATGGTGGGGATGGTGTTCTGCTGACCTCCACTGCGGATGTTGTGGATCGGTGGAGGAAATACTTTGAAGATCTCCTCAATCCTACCAGCACGACTTCCTATGAGGAAGTGGTGCATGGGGAATCTGTGATGGGCTCTCCTATTTCTGGGGCTGAGGTTGCTGAGGTGGTTAAAAAGCTCCTCGGTGGCAAGGCCTTGGGGGTGGATGAGATCCGCCCGGAGTTCCTTAAGGCTTTGGATGCTGTGGGGCTGTCTTGGTTGACAAGACTCTGCAGCATCGCATAGACATCTGGGGCGGTGCCTCTGGATTGGCAGACCAGGGGGTGGTGGTTCTTCTCCTTAAGAAGGGAAACCAGAGGGTGTGTTCCAACTATCATGGGGTCACACTCCTCAGCCTCAGTCTATTCCGGTGTACTGGAGAGGAGGCTACGCCGGATAGTCGAACCTCGGATTCAGGAGGAACAGTGTTGTTTTCGTCCTGGTCGTGGAACTGTGGACCAGCTCTATACTCTCGGCAGGGTTCTTGAGGGTTCATGGGAGTTTGTCCAACCAGTCATGTGCTTTGTGGACTTGGAGAAGGCATTCGACCGTGTACCCTGGGAAGTCCTGTGGGGAGTGCTCAGAGAGTATGGGGTATCGGACTGTCTAATTGTGGCGGTCTGCTCCCTGTATGATCAGTGTCAGAGCTTGGTCCGCATTGCCGGCAGTAAGTCGGACACATTTCCAGTGATGGTTGGACTCCGCAAAGGCTGCCCTTTGTCACCAATTCTGTTCATAGCTTTTATGGACAGAATTTCTAGGCGCAGTCAATGCGTTGAGGGGATCTGGTTTGGTGGCTGCAGGATTAGGTCTCAGCTATTTGCAGATCATGTGGTCCTGATGGCTTCATCTGGCCAGGATCTTCAGCTCTCACTGGATCAGTTTGCAGCTAAGTGTGAAGCGACTGGAATGAGAATCGGCACCTCCAAGTCCGAGTCCATGGTTCTCACCCGGAAAGGGGTGGAGCGCCATCTCCGGGTTGGGGAGGAGACCCTGCCCCAAGTGGAGGAGTTCAAGTACCTCGGAGTCTTGTTCACGAGTGAGGGAAGAGTGGATCGTGAGATCGACAGGCGGATTGGTGCGGCGTCTTCAGTAATGCGGACGCTGTATTGATCCGTTGTGGTGAAGAAGGAGCTGAGCCGGAAGGCAAAACTCTCAATTTATGAGGTGGTTCGGGCATCTGGTCAGGATGCCACCTGAACGCCTCCCTAAGGAGGTGTTTCGGGCTCGTCCGAGTGGTAGGAGGCCACGGGGAAGACCCAGGACATGTCGGGAAGACTATGTCTCCCGGCTGGCCTGAGAACGCCTCGGGATCCTTCGGGAAGAGCTGGAACAAGTGGCTGGGGAGAGGGAAGTCTGGGCTTCCCTGCTTAGGCTGCTGCCCCTGCGACCCGACCTTGGATAAGCGGAAGATGATGGATGGATGGAAAATTAATCGGATGGCGCTTCACAATGCAGATGCACAAGGCCCTGAATCATACCGCGAAAACAGCCACAGAGTTTTTTTAAGGCAAAGAACTGGAATGTTCTGCAATGGCCAAGTCCATCACCTGACCTGAATCCGATTGTGCATGCATTTTACTTGCTGAAGACAAAACTGAAGGGAAAATGCCCAGAGGACCAGCAGGAAGTGAAGACAGCTGAAAAGAAACGGCAGATCAACTGGTCTAAAAAGGGAGTCTATTTAAAGGCTAGAGTATACAAATGAGTTTTAATGCTTCTACTGAGGTAGCATCTCGAACTTTTACCGGGAGGGCATTCCAGAGTACTGGAGCCCGAACGGAAAACACTCTGTAGCCCGCAGACTTTTTTTGGGCTTTGGGAATCACTAATAAGCCGGAGTCCTTTGAACGCAGATTTCTTGCCGGGACATATGGTACAATACAATCGGCAAGATAGGCTGGAGCTAGACCGTGTAGTATTTTATACGTAAGTAGTAAAACCTTTAAAGTCACATCTTAAGTGCACAGGAATCCAGTGCAGGTGAGCCAGTACAGGCGTAATGTGATCAAACTTTCTTGTTCTTGTCAAAAGTCTAGCAGCCGCATTTTGTACCAACTGTAATCTTTTAATGCTAGACATGGGGAGACCCGAAAATAATACGTTACAGTAATCGAGACGAGACGTAACAAATGCATGCATAATGATCTCGGCGTCTTTAGTGGACAAAATGGAGCGAATTTTAGCGATATTACGGAGATGAAAGAAGGCCGTTTTAGTAATGCTTTTAATGTGTGCCTCAAAGGAGAGAGAGAGAGAGATATTTTGATGTAAAGCATTCACTGTGTACTGCTGTGGCCTCCCCAGGCTCTACGAGGGCAGCGAGCAGGCAGAGTTTGAGGAGTCGCTGAGGAAGCTTTTTGAGTCCATCAACAGACTGATGAGGACGGACTTCACCACCACACTACTGCTGCGGGTAACTGCTCCCACTTTTCACCGCACGCCCTAACTCTTAATCACCTTCACCCTGTCTTAAGATAGCATTTTATTCTAATAAGGCACAACTCTCACTATCAGGCGAAATGGAAAAATGAAGGAGAAAAAAAAAACCCTAGAATGTAAATAATTGAAGTGTGTGTATGCCCAGGTTGCTGCTCTGAAGTATCTACCAACAGTGCTGCATGATGTTGAGAAAGTCTTTGATGCCAAACTGCTAAGGTAAGCTTGCTGTCACACACACACACACACACACACACACACACACACACACACACACACACACACCTTATCTTGGGTCCCATTCAATAATAGAAACACAATAACAATGTGTAGAAGCTTTTGTCCCAGCAACCCCAAAGCTCATCCTTCCCAGAGGAAGGTGCTTTAGCTTTTTATTCGGTGATAAAAATCTCATTAGGATGACATATACACAAGGACCTGAGCTTCTGCAGTCAGCAGCGCTTCCATTTTGCCGCCGAACGGACAATTTCAGTGAAACAATCAAAGCCAGACCATCTTCTCTTAACCCTGCTCTTAACCTTCACACCTTCAACTGCACTGTACATTTCTGCCACTGGAAATCACCTCGGGGTAAAAATACTTGTTTTTGTTTGCGCACCAGAGAGTTCAAGCACTTTGTTGCTCGTCTCAAGCATGAATTCATGGTAATTGCTTGACCTTCCCACTTGACAATAATAGGACCTTTCTGCCATGTTTTAGTCCTTCCATCTTGAATCCTCACCATGTGTGGAGGTGTGGCGCATACTTTACTGTATATTGCTGGTGGACTAGCACATCTGTCAGTTCAGTCGCCGCCTGGAGTGGGAGTGATGTCAACACAGTCACAAAGGTGCCATGTGACACCCGCGAGCACAGAAATTCACACTTACAGTACGTCAAGACTCAAAGCTCTAAGATTGGTTTTCCTTTGGTGCTTTCCAGTGAAACTCTTTACAATAACTAAACTGCTCATTGTGGTTCTCAAACTTGTTTTCACCAAGTACCACACTCGGAAAAATCTCCAAGTAAAACTATAATGACCAACATGAAAATATAGGGGCGTAGTAGGCCTACGTATTCATTTAAAACAAGGCAGATGTTAAGTATTTCTGATATTTACACAACCAAGGGAAATTGTTCCACACAGTAGTTTAGTAACAATGATGAAAAGTCTAAGGATGGAAAGGACAATGCAGGTATAAATAGACTAAATATAGCCATATAAAATATACATTTTACATAATATATCCATCCATCCATCCATCCATCCATCATCCTCCGCTTATCCGAGGTCGGGTCGCGGGGGCAACAGCCTAAGCAGGGAAACCCAGACTTCCCTCGCCCCAGCCACTTCGTCTAGCTCTTCCCGGGGGATCCCGAGGCGTTCCCAGGCCAGCCCGGAGACATAGTCTTCCCAACGTGTCCTGGGTCTTCCCCGTGGCCTCCTACCGGTTGGACGTGCCCTAAACACCTCCCTAGGGAGGCGTTCGGGTGGCATCCTGACCAGATGCCCGAACCACCTCATCTGGCTCCTCTCGATGTGAAGGAGCAGCGGCTTTACTTTGAGTTCCTCCCGGATGGCAGAGCTTCTCACCCTATCTCTAAGGGAGAGACCCAAACTCATTTGGGCCGCATGTACCCGTGATCTTGTCCTTTCGGTCATAACCCAAAGCTCATGACCATAGGTGAGGATGGGAACGTAGATCGACCGGTAAATTGAGAGCTTTGCCTTCCGGCTCAGCTCCTTCTTCACCACAACGGATCGGTTTAGCTCGGTTGGTAGAGCGGCCGTGCCAGCAACTTGAGGGTTGCAGGTTCGATTCCCGCTTCCGCCATCCTAGTCACTGCTGGCATTCCACCCTTTTCCGGGCGAGAACCATGGACTCGGACTTGGAGGTGCTGATTCTCATTCCGGTCGCTTCACACTCGGCTGCGAACCGATCCAGCGAGAGCTGAAGATCCCGGTCAGATGAAGCCATCAGGACCACATCATCTGCAAAAAGCAGAGACCTAATCCTGCGGTCACCAAACCGGAACCCCTCAACGCCTTGACTGCGCCTAGAAATTCTGTCCATAAAAGTTATGAACAGAATGGGTGACAAAGGACAGCCTTGGCGGAGTCCAACCCTCACTGGAAATGTGTTCGACTTACTGCCGGCAATGCGGACCAAGCTCTGGCACTGATCATACAGGGAGCGGACCGCCACAATCAGACAGTCTGATACCCCATACTGTCTGAGCACTCCCCCATAACACATAATATTGGTAACACCAATGTTTGTATCAGTTCCAGATGGTAAGAACACTTCCAAGAACTCCTGAACCGAAAGACCACAGTCGAGCTCGAAACCATCAACCAGATCCCTCAGTGTCCCATCATGGAGCAGTTGGGTCACCCCCCAACCGAAAATGAGGTCCTGGATGCCGTAAGGAAACTGAGCAACAACAAGGCCTCTGGACCAGATGGGATTCCAGCAGAAACCCTCAAGCAAGGAGGACCAAAACTCCCGTGTCACATCCATAGCCTGCTGGGTAAAATCTGGGATGAAGAGGAAATACCGGCTGAGCTCAGGGATGCCCTGGTTGTTACCATCTTCAAGAATGGAGACAAGGCCGACTGTGGCAACTACAGGGGTATCCCCGTCCTGTCGACAACGGGCAAAGTGCGCTCGTATATTGGCCAACCGGCTACTGCCTCTGTCAGAGAACACCCTACCAAAATCGCAGTGTGGCTTTCGTCCTGCCAGGGGGACCTCCGACATGATTTTTACAGCTCGTCAACTGCAGGGAAAATGTCGGGAGCAACATCTACCTTTGTACATGGCGTTCATTGACCGCCTTTGACTCCATAAACAGAACTGCCCTCTGGTGTGTTCTCTCCAAGATTGGATGCCCAGACAAGTATCTAAAGATCTTGCGACTACTCCATGATGACATGACTCAACCGTAGTCGGCAATGGTGGATTGGAGACACCTCCTTTCAAAGTAGACACTGGTGTTAAGCAGGGCTGCATCATCGCACCAACCCTGTTCGCCATCTTCACCTCCACCTCACCAGCCAGAACCTACCTGAGGGAGTCAAGCTCATATACAGGACTGAGGGAGGGCTATTTAACATCAACAGATTCAGGGCAAAAAGCAAAGTGTTCACATCCTCCATCATGGAGCTCCAGTATGCGGATGACAATGCCCTAATTGCACACTCCGAAGCGGACCTCCAGGACATCTTAAACGCCTTTGCCAGAGCCTACAGACTCCTGGGACTTGACATAAACATAAAAAAGACCCAAATCCTATACCAACCAGCTCCCGACACACTCCCACAACCCCCCACAATTCATGTGGGAGACAACATCCTGGATAATGTGGATCAATTCGACTACCTTGGCAGCCTTCTCTCTACAAGAGCTGTCATAGATACAGATATTCAC
This sequence comes from Nerophis ophidion, assembly GCF_033978795.1. Classification (NCBI taxonomy): domain Eukaryota; kingdom Metazoa; phylum Chordata; class Actinopteri; order Syngnathiformes; family Syngnathidae; genus Nerophis; species Nerophis ophidion. The sequence goes on from NC_084615.1 coordinate 6,032,803, forward strand.
CACCGCATCGGGTGTGCCAGTGCAGCCTTTGCCAGGCTGCGGAAGAGGGTTTTTGAAAACCGAGACATCCAGACAAAGACAAAGCTACTTGTCTATCAAGCAGTAGTTCTGCCCACACTGACAGCTGGACCACCTACAGCAGACATCTGAAGGCCCTGGAGCAGTACCACCAACGATGTCTCCGGAAGATCCTCAGGATCGGTTGGGAGGAGAGGCGTACAAACATCAGTGTTCTGAAAGAAGCCACAACCATCATCCGACATCAACTGCGATGGACAGGCCATGTCATACGCATGCCTGACAACCGCCTTCCAAAGCAAATGCTGTATGGCCAGCTAAAGGAAGGAAAACGTACCCAAGGAGGGCAGAAGAAGAGGTACAAGGATAACATCAAAATCCACCTGAGAAAGTGTCACTTCAGCCTCAGCAACTGGGAGGAGGTAGTCCACCAGAGGAACATGTGGAGCAAGATGGTCCATGAAGGCACAACTCACCTAGAGAAGGACCTCCACCGTGCCGCAGAAACCAAGAGGCAACAGAGAAAGGAGAGATCCACCACCAACACAGCTCCTCACACCACAACCACTACCCAGTCAACCACCCACGCATGCCCCCACTGCGATAAAGTCTGGGGATCCAGGATCGGCCTCTACAGCCACCTGAGGACCCACAGATGACCAGACCCACCGACAGGAGGACAATCTTACTCGTCTCGAGTGATCAATGATGATGATGAATGTAAACTCATTATACCGGTATGTTTTAGTGCTTTCATGGTGACAGATATAAGTTAGAACTTTTCACTACTTTGCATTAGAAATGGCAACAGTGGAGGATGAATGTCCCATAACAAGAAGATAGACAAAAAGAAGAAGCTTGGCTACATGTATCTCTTATGTGTGACTGCCTTCTACTGCTCACACTTATCACTACACCATATACCAAGTGAAATAGCTTCGAGCTCGGTAAGCACAACCCAAATTATGTCGTACATGCGGCGCACTGTGGAGTTTTGAGAAAAACGAAAGGATTTTAAGTGAGCCTTATAGTCCAAAAAATACGGTACACGTGACAATCAGGATCTGAGGTATTTGTTTCCTCTTCACGCTGCCATCACTTTAAATCCTGCCCTATTCTCACTTTTGCACGAGTCCTTCATTTCTATTTCATATTCTACACACACACACACACACACACAAGTTACTTATACACAACGCTGGAGTTACCTAAACTTGCAAGAACCCGTCCCCAGTTCACAGTAACCTCGGTCAGTGTTGCCGCAGGCGTTTTCCAAAGCAAGCAGTTTGAATTCCACTCGCGGTGCTCCAGGCGGACCTCAAAGCTTTGTCTCGTCTCCTAAACACTTGCATTTATTTCATCCCGCCAAGTCTTCTAGTGTGATCTGAAAGAGTGATCCATAACCTTCTTATGCACTGTGCCCTTTGTTTGTCTGTAGGGCTCACACTGACATTCTGCACTTTTAATTAGTTTAATCTCTGATGATTAGTGGGCCTGATAAACCTATACAGTTTGTCCTTGTTATGCATATCATAAAATGTACTGGAATTTAGTTGTAATCTATTTTCAAGGCTTTATTTGACTTTACTGAAGCTGACACTGCAGCATCAGTGGCTTATTTTACCGAAGCGACTACCAAATGAAGTCACATATTGTGTATATTTAGTTTAGTTTTTAGTTTCCATATTTATTTCGGCAATCTTCACATAAAACAAAGAACAACAACAACAAAAAAAAACAATAAAAAACACTCATTTGAGCAATGATTGAGCCGAAAGGGTGTAGGTTGAAGCAACACTTATATAAACCTACCCCATCACAACAAGAACAAGGTTCAAAATATATAAAATCTAAAACATGCTTCACTTATATTACTTTTTTTTTTTTAACAATATATAAGCAACATATATGTAGCACACATCTCATATACACAGTTTAACATTTAAATCAAACATATACATTTGTACACTTATATATATATATATATATATATATATATATATATAAATATATTTATGATTTCATAATTATACATATAGGTTATATTAAAATGTATATATTACCACTTTATATGAAATTTAAATTAATTGTGTATATATAATATATATATATATATATATATATATATACACTTTATTTAAATTCCATATAAAGTGGTAATATATACATTTTAATATAACCTATACATATAGGTTATATTAAAATGTATATATTACCACTTTATATGGAATTTAGATAAATTGTGTATATAATATATATATATATATATATACAGATATATACATATATATATATATATATATATATATATACACAATTTACTTAAATTCCATATAAAGTGGTAATATATACATTTTAATATAGGTTATATTAAAATTTATATATTACCACTTTATATGGAATTTAGATAAATTGTGTATATAATATATATATATATATATATATTATATACACAATTTATTTAAATTCCATATAAAGTGGTAATATATACATTTTAATATAACCTATACATATAGGTTGTATTAAAATGTATATATTACCACCTATATGTATGATTATGAAATCATAAATTGTATTTATATACATATTATAGTCTTTCTAAAACAATGTTTGCTCTTCTTTCTTATATTTACTAATGATAAATGATTTAAAACATGTTTTAAACTGGTTTATGTTGGTGCTGTGTTTTATTTCATCCTTTAAACAGTTCCATATTTTAACCCCTGCTATTGTTATACTCATTCGTTTCTGCGTTGTTCTACAATATTGGATCTTAAAAAGTAGTTCTATTTAATTTCAAGTTTGGTGTTATACACTTAATAGAAGGCCCTTTTAGTCCACCCAAGGATTAAAACAATATACTTCAAAACAAAGTTAGGATTCTCGCTTTAGCTCCACTTAATGGTAAAAAATCAACACGAAGACTACTTTGGACACACTCTGAGCGAGCGTCCAGGTCTGCACTGCTCCTCAAGGGCTTGCAACTGACCATTTTAATTGCTCCAAGATTGAATCTGTGGAAAAGCGTGACTTAAAATGTCCTCATTAAAGTTCGAGCTCATTTGTTTTCATAGGGGGGCGTAAGCAGCTCTGTTCATGGCTGTGAAGTTCTTGCACCTCTTAGTGCTTGCACCTTTTGTTTCAGAATTCATGTTTTTGGAAATATGATAATCCGAAGCGACTGAGAAATAATAGTTTTTCCACTTGTTGGTTATCGTCGTAGGAATAAATATAAGCTTTGCTTCCTCTTACTCCTGCAAATACAAACCCCGTTTCCATATGAGTTGGGAGATTGTGTTAGATGTAAATATAAACAGAATACAATGATTTGCAACTCTTTTTCAACCCATATTCAATTGAATGCTCCACAAAGACAACATATTTGATGTTCAAACTCATAAACTCTATTTTTTTTTTTTGCAAATAATAATTAACTTAGAATTTCATGGCTGCAACACGTGCTAAAGTAGTTGGGAAAGGTCATGTTCACCACTGTGTTACATCACCTTTTCTTTTAACAACACTCAATAAACGTTTGGGAACTGAGGAAACTAATTGTTGAAGCTTTGAAAGTGGAATTCTTTCCCATTCTTGTTTTATGTAGAGCTTCAGTCGTTCAACAGTCCGGGGGTCTCCGCTGTCGTATTTTACGCTTCATAATGCGCCACACATTTTCAATGGGAGACAGGTCTGGACTGCAGGCTGGCCAGGAAAGTACTACGAAGCCACGCTGTTGTAACACATGACCTGGTATTTATTGTCTTGCTGAAATAAGCAGGGGCGTCCATGATAACGTTGCTTGGATGACAACATATGTTGCTCCAAAATCTGTATGGACCATTCAGCATTAATGGTGCCTTCACAGAGGTGTAAATTACCCATGCCTTGGGCGCTAATGCACCCCCATACCATCACACATGCTGACTTTTACACTTTGCGCCTATGACAATCCTGATGGTTATTTTCCTCTTTGTTCTGGAGGACACCACGTCCACAGTTTCCAAAAATAATCTGAAATGTGGACTCGTCAGACCACAGAACACTTTTCCACTTTGCATCAGTCCATCTTAGATCAGCTCGGGCCCAGCGAAGCCAGCGGTGTTCCTGGGTGTTGTTGGTAAATAGCTTTCGCTTTGCATAGTAGAGTTTTAACTTGCACTCAAAGATGTAGCGACCAACTGTAGTTACTGACAGTGATTTTATGAAGTGTTCTTGAGCCCATGTGGTGATATCCTTCACACACTGTCGGTTTTTGATGCAGTACCGCCTGAGGGATCAAAGGGCCGTAATATCCTCGCTTACGTGCAGTGATTTCTCCAGATTCTCTGAATTTTTTGATGATTTTACGGACCGTAGATGGTAAAATCCCTATATTCCTTGCAATAGCTCATTGAGAAATGTTCTTAAACTGTTCGACAATTTGCTTACAAAGTGGTGACCCTCACCCCATCCTTGTTTGTGAATTACTTAGCATTTCATGGAAGCTGCTTTTAAACCCAATCATGGCACCCACCTGTTCCCAATTAGCCTGCACACCTGTGGGAGGTTCCAAATAAGTGTTTGATGAGCATTCCTCAACTTTATCAGTATTTATTGCCACCTTTTTCAACTTCTTTGTCACGTGTCGCTGGCATCATATTCTAGAGTTAATGATTATTTGCACAAAAAAAAGTTTGTCAGTTTGAACATCAAATATGTTGTCTTTGTAGCATATTCAACTGAATATGGGTTGGAACGGATTGGCAAATCATTGTATTCTGTTTATATTTACATCTAACACAATTTCCCAACTTATATGGAAACAGGGTTTGTACAACTACGTTATGTTATTTTTTTTAAGCACGTCTGAAACCATTACCGTATTTTTCGGAGTATAAGTCGCACCGGCTGAAAATGCATAATAAAGAAGGGAAAAAAACATATATAAGTCGCACTGGAGTATAAGTCGCATTTTTGGGGGAAATCTATTTGATAAAATCCAACAGCAAGAATAGACATTTGAAAGGCAATTTAAAATAAATAAAGAATAGTGAACAACAGGCTGAATAAGTGTAGGTTATATGAGGCATAAATAAGCAACTGCTATGTTAACCTAACATATTATGGTAAGTCATTCAAATAACTATAACATATAGAACATGCTATACCTTTACCAAACTATCTCTCACTCCTAATCCATAAATGCCATGAAATCTTATACGTCTAGTCTCTTACGTCCATCCATCCATCCATCTTCTACCGCTTATTCCCTTTCGGGGTTGCGGGGGGCGCTGGCGCCTATCTCAGCTACAATGGGGCGGAAGGCAGGGTACACCCTGGACAAGTCGCTACCTCATCACAGGGCCAACACAGATAGACAACATTCACACTCACATTCACACACTAGGGCCAATTTAGTGTTGCCAATCAACCTATCCCCAGGTGCATGTCTTTGGAGGTGGGAGGAAGCCGGAGTACCCGGAGGGAACCCACGCAGTCACGGGGAGAACATGCAAACTCCACACAGAAAGATCCCGAGCCTGGATTTGAACCCAGGACTGCAGGACCTTCGTATTGGAGGCAGACGCACTAACCCCTCTGCCACCGTGAAGCCCTAGTCTCTTACGTGAATGAGATAAATAATAATATTTGATATTTTACGGTAATATGTTAATAATTTCACACATAAGTCGCTCCTGAGTATAAACTATGAAAAAAATGGTGACTTATAATCTGAAAAATACGGTACGCATCACTACTTTTCCTTTTATTTCAAAGATTGTCAAGGTGGTTTGGGTAAAAGAGAGTCAGTGTCGGGCAATATGAACTATGACATTCTTCATTTGATTTTCCCTTCTCTGCCACCAGTCAGTTGCTGCGTGACTTCTATTCCTGCATCCCGCCCGAGAAACTGCAGAAACAGAAAGTGACCTCCATGACTGAAATTGTGAGCGGCCAACTCTTCCAGCGCCAAGGTGTGTGCTTTTTTTTTTTTTAATCCCACTTAAAGGCATTGCCTTACAGCTGCTTCCAACCACTAACAGATTGTGTCCCACTGAAGCACACTGGCAGACCACTCAGTCAGGGAATCCTTGTAGGCATTAGTTGATTCCTACTTAATGTTTATATCCTATTGAACAGGCTGTGATATACGCAGTGAATAAGCGATGCAGACAGCTGTTCACGCTGCTCTTTATGACCGGTAAGAGAGTTCTTTGCACTAAAGGCTTTATCTTTACAAAGCTCACTGCATATTGCTAATACTGTTAGGCAATGCTGCGTTCATTCCACGCAATCCGGATAAAGGTGTCCGACAAATGGTGGATCTGTCCTTTTTAATGTTTTGATTTGGTTTACCTCGCTAAGCCGGTATGTTGGCCTCAAAGTACTCCGTTCAAACCATTAAATAATAAACACACTTAGTCAATGTGATTTAGTTGTACTAATGCTCCGCTCTGTAATCTTAATATGACGACAGTAGCTTGGGTGAAAAGTCACACTGACGTTATGTTTCTGTACGCAGATTAAAATCTGCTTTTACTCGCTGCAGAAAACAATTCTGACAGTGTTCTGCGTAATAGAAACTATATACTGTATTTTTCGGATTTTAAGTCGCAGTTTTTTTTCATACAGTTCCAACAGTAAGAACTACCAGGAAAAGTTTGTGTGTGTCTGTGCGTGGAGCAAAACTTTGGAACGGATTGGATGTGGGGCTCAAGCAATGTTCAAATGTCCATCAGTTCAAAACAAGATACAAAAAAATGGTATGGGCAATGTATATGAATGTGAACATGGATGCCTAAGTGTTAAACTCCATCACTGGCTAATAAGGATTATTGTTATTATTATTATTATTGTTGTTATTATCATTATCATCTTCATTATTTTATATGTATTATTGTCATCATTTATTGTCATTGCTATTGCTATTGTTCGTATTATTATTATTGTTATCATTATCGATATTATTATTGTTTAGTCATTGTTGATATTATCATTATTATTATTACTTCTATGACATCACCCAACTAGTTTAAACTATATGAATTAGTATCAACGAGAGGAATACATTGAATTGTGTGTGTGTGTGTGTGTGCGTGTGTGTGTGTGTGTGTACACAAACAATCCTACATGCAATTTTGAGTAATACTAATTTTCTGCAAATGTAAAAACAAATATGAATTCTGACTAAAGAATTGGTGCCGATGGAAACTAAGAAAAGGGATTTGGGTACACTATCTGGAGTACAGGGCAGGCGAGTGGGGGATCTTATGTTCGTGGATAACTCCTCTGGCAGGGGGCTCCCCTCGTCTCTTTTAATGCACAGCATAGGACACATAGCAAGAGTGGTCCTCAGGTCCTGTTGATCAGGGGCAGTAGCTCCACAGCCACAGATCCACTATTAACCACTAATATCACAGTCAAAATGAAAGCTTGTTCCCATAGGCACCGTAAACTGTTAATACTGTTTAGACAAAAGGGTATATTATATATACTATTATATTTATAGTATTTATATAGGTGTGTGTGTGTGTGTGTGTGTGTGTGTGTGTGTGTGTGTGTGTGTGTGTGTGTGTGTGTGTATTTTGGGTATATGCATGTATGTATGTATGTGATTGTGTGTGTATGTGTATATATGTAAATATATATATATATACATGTATATGTATATATATACATATATATATACATATATATATATATATATATATATATTATATATATATAAATTGTATATATGTGTGTGTACATATGTATATATGTAAGTGTGTGTGAATTTAAATGTATTATATATAGACAATATATAGCAGCAACCACTGAATTGAATTATATTATATATATTATTGTATTATATATTGTATATATATACAGTATATTGTATATGTATAGGGGTGGGACCTAATAAGTTTACTTCTTCCCACTCCCTTTTGAGCCAATGTTGACATCTACAAAAGATTAGTCACATGTAATGTTTTCAATGTAGGTGTAAAAATAATGTATCTATATATTTCTTTTGTATTTTATGTCATTCTCTTGTTTTGTTTGCATGGCTCAAAATAAACCCATTCATTCATTCATTCATAGTTTGGCCGGGGGTGCGACTTACACTCAGGAGCGACTTATGTGTGAAATTATTAACACATTACCGTAAAATGTCAAATAATATTATCTCATTCGCGGAAGAGACAAAGAAAATGTCTGCAATCGTCACACGCACGTCAACCAATAAGAATTGTGCGGGGGAGGGTCATGTCAGAAGTGCATTGTGGGTCATGGGATGCTGTGGGGCTGTCTTGGTTGACAAGACTTTGCAGCATCGCGTGGACATCGGGGGGCGGGTACCTCTGGATTGGCAGACCGGGGTGGTGGTTCCTCTCTTTAAGAAGGGGGACCGGAGGATGTGTTCCAACTATCGTGGGATCACACTCCTCAGCCTTCCCGGTAAGGTTTATTCAGGTGTATTGGAGAGGAGGCTACGCCAGATAGTCGAACCTCGGATTCAGGAGGAACAGTGTGGTTTTCGTCAAGGTCGTGGAACTGTGGACCAGCTCTATACTCTCGGCAGGGTTCTTGAGGGTGCATGGGAGTTTGCCCAACCAGTCTACATGTGCTTTGTGGACTTGGAGAAGGCATTGGACCGTGTCCCTCGGGAAGTCCTGTGGGGAGTGCTCAGAGAGTATGGGGTATCGGACTGTCTTATTGTGGCGGTCCGCTCCCTGTATGATCAGTGCCAGAGCTTGGTCCGCATTGCTGGCAGTAAGTCGGACACGTTTCCAGTGAGGGTTGGACTCCGCCAAGGCTGTCCTTTGTCACCCATTCTGTTCATAACTTTTATGGACAGAATTTCGAGGCGCAGTCAAGGCGTTGAGGGGTTCCGGTTTGGTGACCGCAGGATTAGGTCTCTGCTTTTTGCAGATGATGTGGTCCTGATGGCTTCATCTGACCGGGATCTTCAGCTCTCACTGGATCGGTTCGCAGCCGAGTGTGAAGAGACCGGAATGAGAATCAGCACCTCCAAGTCCGAGTCCATGGTTCTCGCCCGGAAAAGGGTGGAATGCCATCTCCGGGTTGGGGAGGAGACCCTGCCCCAAGTGGAGGAGTTCAAGTACCTAGGAGTCTTGTTCACGAGTGAGGGAAGAGTGGATCGTGAGATCGACAGGCGGATCGGTGCAGCGTCTTCAGTAATGCGGACGTTGTACCGATCCGTTGTGGTGAAGAAGGAGCTGAGCCGGAAGGCAAAGCTCTCAATTTACCGGTCGATCTACGTTCCCATCCTCACCTATGGTCATTAGCTTTGGGTCATGACCGAAAGGATAAGATCACGGGTACAAGCGGCCCAAATGAGTTTGGGTCTCTCCCTTAGAGATAGGGTGAGAAGCTCTGCCATGCGGGAGGAACTCAAAGTAAAGCCGCTGCTCCTCCACATGGAGAGGAGCCAGATGAGGTGGTTCGGGCATCTGGTCAAGATGCCACCCGAACGCCTCCCTAGGGAGGTGTTTAGGGCACGTCCAACCGGTAGGAGGCCATGGGGAAGACCCAGGACACGTTGGGAAGACTATGTCTCCCGGCTGGCCTGGGAACGCCTCGGGATCCCCGGGAAGAGCTAGACGAAGTGGCCGGGGAGAGGGAAGTCTGGGTTTCCCTGCTTAGGCTGTTGTCCCCGCGACCCGACTCGGATAAGCGGAAGATGATGGATGATGGATGGGATGCTAACTGCTATATGCTACTGCCATAGTTATTAAAATGGATCATTTTAACGTTGGGGGTAACTTATAAAAAGTGAGATGGGCTGAAAGGAAATCATGTAGTGCAGATTACAAGCTGGACGTAGTGAAATATGCAGCAGAAAAGGACAAGAGGAAGCGGCAGAGTTGTTTAGAAGCCACATCCAGGAAGAAGACTTCATGGCATTTATGGATTAGGAGTGAGAGATAGTTTGGTAAAGGTATAGCATGTTCTATATGTTATAGTTATTTGAATGACTCTTACCATAATATGTTAGGTTAACATAGCAGTTGCTTATTTATGCCTCATATAACCTACACTTATTCAGCCTGTTGTTCACTATTCTTTATTTATTCTAAATTGCCTTTCAAATGTCTATTCTTGCTGTTGGAATTTATCAAATAAATTTCCCCCAAAAATGCAACTTATACTCCAGTGCGACTTATATGTTTTTTGCCTTCTTTATTATGCATTTTCGGCAGGTGCGATTTATATTCCGAAAAATACGGTATGTGTTATTTATGAGGTCTTCTTTTTGAGTGGCAACTACAGAGGAAATTTTAAGATCAGAGTTTATTTTTTTTGAAATCCAAGTTTTTTCTTGATGGCAAAACAAGTGTTGGTTTTTTGTTCGCAGGGTACGTCCTGCTTCATGCTGTTGCAACTTTTTCAAACCAAACAATATAACAAGACCACCACCAGCTATCTTATGTTACTGTTAGTGGTGGAAGAGAAAATATTTGATAAATGTCTGTTCGTCACAATTACAAGTTAAACTTCCCCATAGGAGAATATTGGCCTTGATTGACTTAAAAAATGTCATGTTCGGTGGTCTGGATTATGTTTTTGTTGTTTTCTGTTGTTTTTAACTCCATTAGTTCCTGTTTTTTGGTGCACTCTTGTTTGTTTTGGTTGCCATGGTGATTTATGACTTGCACCTGCCGCTGGTGTTCAGACGCTCACCTGGCTCTAATCATGACACTATTTAAACCACCCTTGCCATACAGTTGGTCTGCCGACATTGCTCCTTTCATGATTAGTTCATGTTGCTCTGTTCATGCCATAGTTCATGCTGCTCGTTTTCATGCCAAGTAAGTTGTGTTAATTCATGCCACAGTTTAGTTTCTTGTCTGTAGTTCTGTCCAAGTTGTGTTTTCGCCTCCTATTTTGATAGTGATTAATTAAAAATGTCTCTACCTTCACGCCTGGTCCAGAGTAGTCCGTTTGCATCCCAGGAGAACAAGCTGCGAAAAACCACCATGTCATGACAAAAATGTCCCCCCCCACACGCAAGCCCATAGCATAAATAGTACAGATGTCCGATAATGGCTTTTCTGCCGATATCCGATATTGTGTGACTCTTAATTACCGATTCCCATATCAACTGATACGATATATACAGTCGTGGAATGAACACATTATTATGTCTAATTTTGTTGTGATGCCCGCTGGATGCATTAAACAATGTAACAAGGTTTTGCAAAATAAATCAACTCAAGTTATGGAAAAAAATGCCCAACATGGCACTGCCATATTTATTATTGAAGTCACAAAGTGCATTATTTTTTTTAACATGCCTCAAAACAGCAGCTTTTAATTTGGGATATGCTCTCCCTGAGAGAGCATGAGGAGGTTGAGGTGGGGGAGTAGAGGGTAGCATATAGTGTAGCGTCCCAGAAGAGTTAGTGCTGCAAAGGCTTCTGGGTATTTGTTCTGTTGTGTTTATGTTGTGTTACGGTGCGGATGTTCTCCCGAAATGTGTTTGTCATTCTTGTTTGGTGTGGGTTCGCAGTGTGGCGCATATTTGTAACAGTGCTAAAGTTGTTTATACGGCCACCCTCAGTGTGACCTGTATGGCTGTTGACCAAGTTTGCCTTGCATTCACTTGTGTGTCAAAAAGCGTATTATGGGATTGGGCAGGCACGCAAAAGAAGTGCCTTTAAGGTTTATTGGCGCTCTTTAATTCTCCCTACGTCCGTGTACAAAGCAGCAATTTAAAAAGTCATAAATGTTACTTTTTAAACCGATACCGATAATTTTGAAACCAATATCGGTAATTTTCAATATTACTTTTTAAAGTATTTATCGGACTGCCGCTATTATCGGACATCCCTAATAAATAGGAAGGCAATTCATACAGTCCCATATGTTGGGGTTTACCCGACACATGGAATGTGACAAATTTGGAGCGAGCACTATCCACTTTACTCGCCAGATGGCAGTAGAGTGTTGGATACCTTAAAATGTGTTTTGTCGAAATTCCAACTTTGACCACACCTCCAGTTGCTATGTACAGTGGCGCTTGCAATCATTTTTTAATCTCCATTCTTCCTCTCACACGAGATCCATCCAGAAATGGGGCCATGTGAATCTATTCTCACCTGCATGCCCACCACAAGGTAAATGTTCGCATACGAAAGGAGGGAAAAAAAAACAATAAAACGTGCAGAGTTTAAACAGGTGAGGTAGACATAAAGCACTCCAAACAACGCCCTGGCTGGTCAGTGTGTGTCACCGAATGTTCTTTTCGAGAATGGAAATTAAAAACTAAAATGACGGCTTTATTTGAATTTTAAAATACAGAAAAGAAAATGAAAAACAAAGCATTTTCATCTGCTTTTCCGTTTAAGTGAATAAGCTATTCAGATGCCCATAAAACCCACAATGCATTGTGTTTACCACATTACCCTTTTAAGCACTATTGGTAGTCTATTGACCTACCTCTACCTATATACCTACACCTACCTTAGGGACGGCGTGGCGCAGTTGTGAGAGTGGGTTCCTAGTTCAATTCCCACCTTCTACCATCCTAAACACGTCCATTGTGTCCTTGAGCAAGACACTTCCCCCTTGCTCCTGATTGGTCCTGGTTAGAGCTTTGCATGGCAGCTCCCATCAGTGTGTGAATGTGGAAGTAGTGTCAAAGTGTTTTGAGCACCTTGAAGGTAGAAAAGTGCTATACAAGTACAACCCATTTACCTATCATAGGTTGTTGTAACAATTATGTATTGACTCAAAAAACAACCCCGATTATAAGATTAACATTCATTTTGGATACTGTTTCAGATAGTACTTTATTGATTCCTTCAGGAGACTTCCCTCAGAAAGGTTTCTTTGAAAAAATAAAATAAAAATCAAACAATATCAAAGGCAACATATAATAGTTTAGAAAAGTTCTGACTCGCAATGGATAGAAACGAATAGGATAGCATTTTATTTGTTGTTATTGCCCATTCAAGAGGCGACACACTTGCACACTACAAAAAAGCGGCTTGAAGATGATCTGTAAAATCAATCATCAATCAATCAATGTTTACTTATATAGCCCTAAATCACTAGCGTCTCAAAGGGCTGCACAAACCACTACGACATCCTCGGTAGGCCCACATAAGGGCAAGGAAAACTCACACCCAGTGGGACGTCGGTGACAATGATGACTATGAGAACCTTGGAGAGGAGGAAAGCAATGGATGTCGAGCGGGTCTAACATGATACTGTGAAAGTTCAATCCATAATGGATCCAACACAGTGGCGAGAGTCCAGTCCAAAGCGGATCCAACACAGCAGCGAGAGTCCCGTTCACAGCGGAGCCAGCAGGAAACCATCCCAAGCGGAGGCGGATCAGCAGCGCAGAAATGTCCCCAGCCCATACACAGGCAAGCAGTACATGGCCACCGGATCGGACCGGACCCCCTCCACAAGGGAGAGTGGGACATAAGAGAAAAAGAAAAGAATCGGCAGATCAACTGGTCTAAAAAGGGAGTCTATTTAAAGGCTAGAGTATACAAATGAGTTTTAATGCTTCTACTGAGGTGGCATCTCGAACTGTTACCGGGAGGGCATTCCAGAGTACTGGAGCCCGAACGGAAAACGCTCTATAGCCCGCAGACTTTTTTTGGGCTTTGGGAATCACTAATAAGCCGGAGTCCTTTGAACGCAGATTTCTTGCCGGGACATATGGTACAATACAATCGGCAAGATAGGATGGAGCTAGACCGTGTAGTATTTTTTTACGCAAGTAGTAAAACCTTAAAGTCACATCTTAAGTGCACAGGAAGCCAGTGCAGGTGAGCCAGTATAGGTATATATGTATGTATATATGTATATAAAGGTATATACAGTACAGGTATATATGTATGTATATATGTATGTAAAGGTATATACAGTACAGGCGCAATATGATCAAACTTTCTTGTTCTTGTCAAAAGTCTAGCAGCCGCATTTTGTACCAACTGTAATCTTTTAATGCTAGACATGGGGAGACCCGAAAATAATACGTTACAGTAATCGAGACGAGACGTAACAAACGCATGGATAATGATCACTGCGTCTTTAGTGGACAGAATGGAGCGAATTTTAGCGATATTACGGAGATGAAAGAAGGCCGTTTAGTAACGCTTTTAATGTGTGACTCAAAGGAAACATTATCTATGCAACATTTTGACCAGAAAACAACCTCTACATCTTATGTAGACCACAAGGAAGTCTTTTACATTTAGAAAAAAATAAATAGATATATAACTCCTTTAATGCGCCTTATATGTGAAAACATATTGAAAACAGAGTATTCATCGACAGTGCGCCTTCTGGTCCAGAAAATACAGTATTTGTTCTTAACAACTGAGCTTATTGGTGACTAGGAGTAAAGCTAATCATCTTTGCTGCTGGGTTTTGACTTTGTCCTCAGCTGTGACATGTTCTCCACCCCGACAGAGAATGTCAGAAACTCAATTGCGATCCAAAAATGAGGACATCGTTGCAGCGCGGTGCGTATTAATGTCGTGGGCGGTACCTGCCAAAGAAGAAAAGCCATTTACGTTTACGGTAAACAAGACGGGAATTGTTTTCAGAGCCCTTTCAGTCCGAGGTTTTTACGTGACACCTTTCACTTTGTGCCTCTTCAAGAAAATCATTGACTGGATAAGCCACGACTCCCAACTTTTATTCAAATTGCAAAACACGGGTGATCAAGCGGAATTGGGCGCCACCCCACGACCATTCCCGCCCTGCTGCCTCGTACAACCCTATTAAGTCTGCCTAATTTGAGCCTAGTGGGCTGACAAGTCTGGGTTTGTCTGCTAAAGACCGCATTGTGACAGCTAATGTGCTGCTTTAACGCTGACGTGAAAGTCAGCATAATGAGGCCTCACAGGAAGACGGCAGTACGAAATTAGACGGTAGACTAAAAAAGGAGGTCTGCATTGATCCTGAAGTGCATTATCTCACACACATTGCATAGATGTGAGTGTGCATGCCACCTTAGTGCACTAAGCTGTGATTCCACCCATCCGTCAGCTGTCAGCCAGTCTCGGTCCCCTTTGTATCGATCCCGACTCGGATGATTGATTCCCCAGGGGTCAAGAAGACAGGCTGTCCTCTTGGCCGCCTGTCAGCACCCTCACACTCTGTCCCCTGCAGACCAGGCGGTGAACTGGAACCCCAGGCGTGAGGATGCGCGGTAGAATAAGAGCAGGATATTGAAAGAGGAAGAGAATGTGGCATCATCCCAAAACTGATCCGTTCCGGCACACGCGGACTGCTGCATTTGTGCAATAAATGAAGAAAAGAGAGCAAAAGTGTTTTAAATTCACAGCGAGAAGACAAAGTCTTCAGATGTTGCAGTCAGACGGAGGTCAGGGAGATAAGACGGAGTAAGTCCAAGGTGGAGGGGGGGAAAAAAAGGGTAAAATGACAGAAGCGGTTTAAAAGTAAATTAGGAGAGGAATATAACCATCCATCCATCCATCTTCTTCCGCTTATCCGAGGTCGGGTCGCGGGGGCAACAGCCTAAGCAGGGAAAACCAGACTTCCCTCTCCCCAGCCACTTCGTCTAGCTCTTCCCGGGGGATCCCGAGGCGTTCCCAGGCCAGCCAGGAGACATAGTCTTCCCAACGTGTCCTGGGTCTTCCCCGTGGCCTCCTACCGGTTGGATGTGCCCTAAACACCTCCCTAGGGAGGCGTTCGGGTGGCATCCTGACCAGATGCCCGAACCACCTCATCTGGCTCCTCTCGATGTGAAGGAGCAGCGGCTTTACTTTGAGTTCCTCCCGGATGGCAGAGCTTCTCACCCTATCTCTAAGGGAGAGACCCAAACTCATTTCAGCCGCTTGTACCCGTGATCTTGTCCTTTCGGTCATGACCCAAAGCTCATGACCATAGGTGAGGATGGGAACGTAGATCGACCGGTAAATTGAGAGCTTTGCCTTCCGGCTCAGCTCCTTCTTCACCACAACAGATCGGTACAACGTCCGCATTACTGAAGACGCCGCACCGATCCGCCTGTCGATCTCACCATCCACTCTTCCTTCACTCGTGAACAAGACTCCTAGGTACTTGAACTCCTCCACTTGGGGCAGGGTCTCCTCCCTAACCCGGAGATGGCACTCCACCCTTTTCCGGGCGAGAACCATGGACTCGAACTTGGAGGTGCTGATTCTCATTCCGGTCGCTTCACACTCGGCTGCAAACCGATCCAGTAAGAGCTGAAGATCCCGGTCAGATGAAGCCATCAGGACCACATCATCTGCAAAAAGCAGAGACCTAATCCTGCGGTCACCAAACCGGAACCCCTCAACACCTTGACTGCGCCTAGAAATTCTTTCCATAAAAGTTATGAACAGAATGGGTGACAAAGGACAGCCTTGGCGGAGTCCAACCCTCACTGGAAACGTGTCCGACTTACTGCCGGCAATGCGGACCAAGCTCTGACACTGATCATACAGGGAGTGGACCGCCACAATAAGACAGTCCGATACCCCAGTATAGTACCTGATATGATAATTAGTATGGCAGTACTATACTAGTACCGGTATATTGTACAACCCTAAACTTCTATGAGCACCATCGCAGAGTGCATGGTCTGCGTGCTAAAATGTGGTCTGTTGCCAAGATGACATTCATGGGATAAAAAGGGAGGTACAGAATAATAGTAAAACACCACAGGTTAGAGAACATATATGTGACGTCTCCATGGTGACAGTTGGTAGTAAACGACAATCCTCATAAATCCAAGGATCTGCACCACTTCTGCACTTGTTATCAATTGCGCACAGTGTGTTGGTAAATAACCTAAAACACACCCAAAAGGGTGGAATGCCTTCTCCGGGTTGGGGAGGAGACCCTGCCCCAAGTGGAGGAGTTCAAGTACCTAGGAGTCTTGTTCACGAGTGAGGGAAGAGTGGATCGTGAGATCGACAGGCGGATCGGTGCGGCGTCTTCAGTAATGCGGACGTTGTACCGATCCGTTGTGGTGAAGAAGGAGCTGAGCCGGAAGGCAAAGCTCTCAATTTACCGGTCGATCTACGTTCCCATCCTCACCTATGGTCATGAGCTTTGGGTCATGACTGAAAGGACAAGATCACGGGTACAAGCGGCCCAAATGAGTTTGGGTCTCTCCCTTAGAGATAGGGTGAGAAGCTCTGTCATCCGGGAGGAACTCAAAGTAAAGCCGCTGCTCCTCCACATCGAGAGGAGCCAGATAAGGTGGTTCGGGCATCTGGTCAGGATGCCACCCGAACGCCTCCTTAGGGAGGTGTTTAGGGCACGTCCAACCGGTAGGAGGCCACGGGGAAGACCCAGGACACGTTGGGAAGACTATGTCTCCCGGCTGGCCTGGGAACGCCTCGGGATCCCCCGGGAAGAGCTAGACGAAGTGGCTGGGGAGAGGGAAGTCTGGGTTTCCCTGCTTAGGCTGTTGCCCCCGCGACCCGACCTCGGATAAGCAGAAGATGATGGATGGATGGACACCCACTAATAGTACGTGCAGTTTTATAGTTTGCACACACTGGTTAGCACTTATTAGGATTTTCACAGATGACGCCCAAAATGTTTGTACATTTGTTGTATTGGTTATTGATTACTTTCGTAACACTGTGAGAAAAGAGTTGGCTCTACTAGATTGTTAATTATCCTTCTTGCACTTAAAGGCTCTCGTGTGGTTTGGATCCGTATAAAAGATTTAATTCCTTAATAAAGGCTGCCGCTCTTGTAAACACCAAGCCTCAATAAATCAGTGGGTTTAGCAAGTCAAATGACAAAATCAACACCTCAACTTAAACAGACAACTCCTTTTTGGTTGAGGTGGCGCTAAATAGCTATAGACATGTTTCCTCCAGGCGGTACAATTGTGTGTACACCACATTTGGAGTGTGAGCGGCTGCCAACACACGCATCACAGCACTCACACACAGCGGAACTTTCTCGAGAATTGAACATAGATTCCTATACAACCCCCCCCCCCCCCCCCCCCCCCCCCCCCCCCCCTCCCTTGTGGAGGGGGTCGGTCCGATGACCATGGATGAAGTACTGGCTGTCCAGAGTCGAGACCCAGGATGGACCGCTCGCCTGTATCGGTTGGGGACATTTCTACGCTGCTTATCCGCCTCCGCTTGAGATGGTTTCCTGTGGACGGGACTCTCGCTGCTGTCTTGATCCGCTTGAACTGAACTCTGAACTGAACTCCAACTGTGTTGGAGCCACTATGGATTGAACTTTCACAATATCATGTTAGACCCGCTCGACATCAATTGCTTTCGGTCCCCTAGAGGGGGGGGTTTGCCCACACCTGAGGTCCTCTCCAAGGTTTCTCATAGTCAGCATTGTCACTGGCGTCCCACTGGATGTGAATTCTCCCTGCCCACTGGGTGTGAGTTTTCCTTGCCCCTTTTGTGGGTTCTTCCGAGGATGTTGTAGTCGTAATGATTTGTGCAGTCCTTTGAGACATTTGTGATTTGGGGCTATATAAATAAACATTGATTGATTGATTGATTGACTTGACATAACACGGTTGCCCGTTCGACATCTTCCCGCTTGAAGCCAAACCACTAGCAGATGTTGTACCCCCTGCTGTTTTTTCTTGGGAATTCATTCTTCTTCTTCCATTTGTTACCAGATTCGCACCTTCTTTCTCTCGTATTACCCACCCGCACCACCCTGCTAGCATCACAGCTAATGTTACCCATGCCGCTACCTGTTTGCTCTGCGAGAGTGGTGTGACGTTGCACGCGTGACAGTATGTGACGTATGCAAGAAGGTGCGCTTGTTTTATGTCTCTGTGAGAAGGAGAGACAAGAAAGTAAGAAAAGCCTGCAGTGCAATGCCAGCAGCTTAAAGCATCTGCGTGAGAACCTATACTCCAATCGTCAAGTGTTTTGCTTTTTCTGCTGTGCTTATCCCACACTTGAAAAGGATGTACCAATGCTGAAAATGGCTTCTGGATTTCACTCAAAAGACCAAAACGTTATTTTTTTTCTCCTTTTATTTTTCTTTCGTTGCAACAGTTTCTTCAAACAATGAAACCGCTTCTTTTTCCTTTTTAGCAGCCTTTATCAGCTTCTAGGAGCTTTTAGCAGCTTTTAGTCTTTAAGGCTGTCCGTTCAGCTTTTGGTTTTGGTACTTTTTTTGGCACAACTCTGGGTAATCTTCAAAGATAGTAAACTTTTTTTCCACCCTGCGCTGCGGTGGCGTCTTATGCACGCCTTGATTTGACGCAGCTGTCTAATTACCGGGCTCGCACACCAGCAGGTGAGACAGGAGCGTGCTGCGCTCTACCTGCGCTGTGAACGTGAATAGATTGGCTCTGATCATATAAACCAACTGGCTGAACTAATGCCAAATTATATACGGCTTACCTGGGGTTGCAGAGTTGAATAGGGGTGCGGGTGTGCTTTACCATAAAAAAAAATTACTAAATCAATCATGTTTACTTATATAGCCCTAAATCACTAGTGTCTCAAAGGGCTGCACAAACCACTACGACATCCTCGGTAGGCCCACATAAGGGCAAGGAAAACTCACACCCAGTGGGACGTCGGTGACAATGATGACTATGAGAACCTTGGAGAGGAGGAAAGCAATGGATGTCGAGCGGGTCTAACATGATACTGTGAAAGTTCAATCCATAATGGATCCAACACAGCAGCGAGAGTCCCGTTCACATCGGAGCCAGCAGGAAAACATCCCAAGCGGAGGCGGACCAGCAGCGCAGAGATGTCCCCAGCCGATACACAGGCGAGCAGTACATGGCCACCGGATCGGACCGGACCCCCTCCACAAGGGAGAGTGGGACATAGGAGAAAAAGAAAAGAAACGGCAGATCAACTTGTCTAAAAAGGGAGTCTATTTAAAGGCTAGAGTATACAAATGAGTTTTAAGGTGAGACTTAAATGCTTCTACTGAGGTGGCATCTCGAACTTTTACCGGGAGGGCATTCCAGAGTACTGGAGCCCGAAATGAAAACGCTCTATAGCCCACAGACTTTTTTTGGGCTCTAGGAATCACTAATAAGCCGGAGTCCTTTGAAGGCAGATTTCTTGCCGGGACATATGGTACAATACAATCGGCAAGATAGGATGGAGCTAGACCGTGTAGTATTTTATACGTAAGTAGTAAAACCTTAAAGTCACATCTTAAGAGCACAGGAAGCCAGTGCAGGTGAGCCAGTACAGGTATATATGTATGTATATATGTATATAAAGGTATATACAGTACAGGCGTAATGTGATCAAACTTTCTTGTTCTTGTCAAAAGTCTAGCAGCCGCATTTTGTACCAACTGTAATCTTTTAATGCTAGACATGGGGAGACCCCAAAATAATACGTTACAGTAATCGAGACGAGACGTAACAAACGCATGGATAATGATCTCAGCGTCTTTAGTGGACAGAATGGAGCGAATTTTAACGTTATTACGGAGATGAAAGAAGGCCGTTTTATTAACGCTTTTAATGTGTGGCTCAAAGGAGAGAGTTGGGTCGAAGATAATACCCAGATTCTTTACCGTGTCGCCTTGTTTAATTGTTTGGTTGTCGAATGTTAGAGTTGTATCATTAAATAGAGGTCGGTGTCTAGCAGGACCGATAATCAGCATTTCCGTTTTTTGGGCGTTTTGAGGTTTGGCTGGTTGCCAAGTCGCCGCGGTTGCGAGCTCGTTCATCACCTGACGTGACAGCTGTTCGCCGCTACACAAATATTACGATATTGTAGGGGTGTAACGGTACACAAAAATTTCAGTTCGGTATGTACCTCGGTTTGGTTCATTTTCGGTACAGTAAGAAAACTACAAAATATAAATTTTTGGGGTTATTTATTTACCAAATTTGTAAACAATGGCATAACATACATATACACATTGCCAGGGTTAATGTGGTCAACATGTTTAAAATAAAAAAACTAAATAAGATAAGACTCAGAATGGTTTCTTAACAAAACCTTTCTACATATAAAGTGCTTTCTTTGATTGATTGATTGAGACTTTTATTAGCCTGGCTAACTTGGCAGTAAGAAGATATATGGGCTCATTGTTCTCCCACCATAGAAGTAGGTCAAAATCTAGTTTTTAATGCAATATGGACTTAAATCTGCTCCTATAAAAAAACATGTGTTATTGCTTTAGCCCTGCCTGACTCGCCGAGGAGAGGCTGCTTGAATGCGGTGGTGACAATTCAGATGGGTTAGCATGTTTTATGAGAGTAGTGTATGTTTGTGTGTGGCCTTTAAATATGTGACAGCATGTGTGGTGAGTGTGTGGGCGAGCGAGGTGAGGGAGCGGTAGAGTCCGGGAGTGGCTAGTGTTTTGTTGTATTGTCTGTGTGCAAGACCTCAATAAAGCCACGATTTGCAATTAATCGCCAAAGTCTTCATTTACCCTGGAGTCCGGAGCTGTGAAGAGTATTGCCCCTGACAATACATCAGCCCGGGAGGAGTGTTTCCCCTGCGCTCCTCGACT
Organism: Nerophis ophidion; assembly: GCF_033978795.1. NCBI lineage: Eukaryota > Metazoa > Chordata > Actinopteri > Syngnathiformes > Syngnathidae > Nerophis > Nerophis ophidion. The sequence continues at coordinate 6,054,250 of NC_084615.1, forward strand.
ACGGTCTGGGTGCCGGAAGCTGGAAAGGTGCAACATGTTTGACGTGTTGTCAGAAGCAGCTGCTGAACAATGTCGGGCAAACCTCCGTCCTCCATTGTTGTATCGCTCAGCCAAAGTGTTCCCAAACAGGAGATGTTTTTTACATGTTGTCCTATTCTGGTCGCTGCTGGCATGTGTACTCGTTCGGTACACCACCAAACCTCCGTACTGAAACGGTTCAAAACAAACACCCCTACCATATAGTCACTTTCCCTACAAACCATATATCGCCCAGCCCTAGCTGTGACATAACAAAATTTGCGGAGAGTGAATACTTTTTGGAGGCACTGTACGTCAAGACAGACATGCCAAATAGATTGTGTTCACTGTTTTAATGGACAGTGCACACCTTGAGTAGATCAGGCTCTTGCAGTAAAATGTAAAATGCTACTAAATCTGTATGCAATTGGTCAGCAGCACTTCGACGTCTGTCTGCTCTCGTCTTTCCATCTCCCGCTTGCGTGACTACTCGGTTATTTATTCCCTCATGCCTTGCCAAACTCAGCCGGTCGCAGAGTGTAATTGAGATGGATTTTAGCATTTGGATGCTAATCAGACGGCGTGTGTCTGCGAGAATTGCAATCGTCCAGGAGGCTGAAATATGCAACACAGTCAAATTGTATATTCATAGTTATTAATGGCCCCCGGTGTGCTATCAACGCACTGCAGGTACATATTTCACAGCCCTACCTGTCCGTCTATTCCGGCCTGCCAAGTCTCTTTGCTTGAGGGAAGAATGTCCGGAACATAACGACAATGTTTAGAAGGAGCATTGAGTGTCAGGTACAGGGGTGCCCACACTTTTTCTGCAGGCGAGCTACTTTTCAATTGACCAACTCGAGGGGATCTACCTCATTTATATCTATCATTTATATTTATTTATTTATGAAAGAGACATTTTTGTAAACAAGTTAAATGTGTTTAATGATAATACAAGCATGTGTAACACATATAGATGTCTTTCTTTCACAAAGACAAGAATATAAGTTGGTGTATTACCTGATTCTGATGACTTGCATTGATTGGAATCAGACAGTAATGATGATAACGCCCACATTTTCAAATGGAGGAGAAAAAAAGTTGTCCTTTCTGTACAATACCACATGAAAGTGGTTGGTTTTTGGCATCTAATTCATCCAGCTTCCATACAATTTACAAGAAAAACATTGGCGGCAAATTCCGTAGCTTGCTTGATTGACATTCACGGCACCCGAGGGTCTTGTGAGATGACGCTGGCTGCTGCCAGTTCTTTATTATGAAAAAATGACAGAGAGGAAGGCGAGAAACACTTTTTATTTCAACAGATTTTCGCGCCGTCCCTTCCGTCAAAACTCTAAAGGCCGACTGCACATTTCCTATCTTCACAATAAAAGCCCTGCTTCATGCTGCCTGCGCTAACTAAATACAGAGTCTCGGAAAGCTGGCGTGCACAAGTGATTTGCACGCCAGCTTTCTGAGGGATCGCTTGTGCACGCCAGTTTTCCGAGACTCTGTATTTAGTTAGCGCAGGCAGCATGAAGCAGGGCTTTTATTGTGAAGGTAGGAAATGTGCAGTCGGCCTTTAGAGTTTTGACGGAAGGGACGGCGCGAAAGTCTGTTGAAATAAAAAGTGTTTCTCGCCTTCCTCTCTGTCATTTTTTCATAATAATGAACTGGCAGCAGCCAGCGTCATCTCACAAGACCCTCGGGTGCCGTGAATGTCAATCAAGCAAGCTACGGAATTTGCCGCCAATGTTTTTCTTGTAAAGTGTATGGAAGCTGGATGAATTAGATGCCAAAAACCAACCACTTTCATGTGGTATTGTACAGAAAGGACAACTTTTTTTCTCCTCCATTTGAAAATGTGGGCGTTATCATCATTACTGTCTGATTCCAATCAATGCAAGTCATCAGAATCAGGTAATACACCAACTTATATTCTTGTCTTTGTGAAAGAAAGACATCTATATGTGTTACACATGCTTGTATTATCATTAAACACATTTAACTTGTTTACAAAAATGTCTCTTTCATAAATAAATAAATATAAATGATATATGTGAATGAGGTAGATCCCCTCGAGTTGGTCAATTGAAAAGTAGCTCGCCTGCAGAAAAAGTGTGGGCACCCCTGGTCTAGTATGACCGCAGTAAACATTTATGATATCACATACTGTACAGCAGCCTCTGCAGAGGTTGTACTTTGCTTTAGTGCAGAGCGAGGTCTTACTCTACTTATTTGACTTATCTACTCCCACACTTATTCACATGGTGCTCTTTTTCCGTGTGAAGCTCATTTTCAACACAAAATACTTGTTGGCTCAAGATGTGGCCACGTGATATATAATCTAGTGTCGAGCTTTATCCATGTATTGTACATTCTAACATTATTATTGCTGACAAAATAACATGAGACTTTTCATTCATTATGCATTTTAGTTTGTTGGTGCAGTAGTGGGGATTTTTTAAATAAGCTTATAGATCAGGGGTGTCAAACTCATTTTAGATCGGGGGTCACATGGACTCGTAAGTGAACCAGAGTGGTAAAATCACGGCACGATAACCTAAAATTAAAGACCACCACAGATTGTTTTCTTTGTTAAAAATAGAACAAGCACAATCTGAAAATGTGCACATTATGTTTTTTTACACTTACATGTTGCACTTAATAGTAATCTGTCTTTATTTGTTGTTATTTATACTTTCTGAATAAATTGCGTGATAATGTTCATCAGTCAACTCATTGGTGTTCATTTTCAATCTATCAAGATAAAAAAAACAATATCAAAATCAAATTACAGGATGTTATTTATGTAGTTTGCTCATTTTCCTCGACTGGTGCACTATAACATATTGTGGTTTATTTTTGTAGCATAATCTCCAAAGATACAAATAATTGCTATTGTGACATCTAGTGGACACATTTGGAACTGTTTATTTCATTCAAAAAATTCTGGCTCATTTTTATACTTAGCAAACTCATCCTTTTGACACCCCTGTTAGAGATGATACACTTCACTGCAAAAAGTCAGTGTTCCAAATCAGGAAAAAAAAGGGGATTTTATTTGAACTAAGCACAATTATCTGCTAATAGAACAAGAGAATGTGGCTTGTCAAGACTTTCCAAAACAAGTAAAATGTCAAGACTAGTGCGTTGTTTTCCCGAGGTGCGAAGCGACTGAATCAGGGCGTGAAGGTAGTGACATCTTTTAATTTTAACACTCAAAAGTACTACAAAAACAGAGGGTATGAACAAAAACTCGCACAAAGGCAGAACTATGGACATAAAACAAAACTTGCAAACTATGACATGAATTAAAAAAAAAACTTACTTGGAACGAGAAAAGAGCAAGAAAAAGAGCAGCATGGCTCATCGGCATGAATAACGAGGGTGTATAGAGGGTTATGCCGCCAGGCTGACTGCCTGGCAACTGCAGGCTTAAGTAGTGATATGGTGATTGACAACAGGTGCATGAGTCCAAATGAATCAGCTGCGTGACGTGAGGACAGGTGAGAACTAATGGGTTGGCATGGAAACAAAGCAGGGAGTGAAAAAACAGAAACTAACAATACCAAAGAGAACACAGCCAAACTAAACAAGATCCCCAGGACAGGACATAAAGTGAAGTGAATTATATTTATATAGCGCTTTTTCTCTAGTGACTCAAAGCGCTTTACATAGTGAAACCCAATATCTAAGTTACATTTAAAGCAGTGTGGGTGGCACTGGGAGCAGGTGGGTAAAGTGTCTTGCCCAAGGACACAACGGCAGTGACTAGGATGGCGGAAGCGGGAATCGAACCTGCAACCAACCGAGCTATACCGCCCCATAAAATGAGCTAACCTCAAAAAACTCCAAAATACCTTAAAATAAATATATTCTCACTAATAACAAGGGGGCTTCACGGTGGCAGAGGGGTTAGTGCGTCTGCCTCACAATACGAAGGTCCTACAGTCCTGGGTTCAAATCCAGGCTTGGGATCTTTCTGTGTGGAGTTTGTATGTTCTCCCCGTGAATGCGTGGGTTCCCTCCGGGTACTCCGGCTTCCTCCCACCTCCAAAGACATGCACCTGGGGATAGGTTGATTGGCAACACTAAATGGTCCCTAGTGTGTGAATGTGAGTGTGAATGTTGTCTGTCTATCTGTGTTGGCCCTGTGATGAGGTGGCGACTTGTCCAGGGTGTACGCCGCCTTCCGCCCGATTGTAGCTGAGATAGGCGCCAGCGCCCCCTGCGACACCAAAAGGGAATAAGCGGTAGAAAATGGATGGACGGATAATAACAAGGGCACTTTTCTTGATAGAAAAAAAACAAATACGAGCTCTTTTTTCTCAATATGTTGAAAAATAGCCCTGTGATGAGTTGGCGACTTGTCCAGGGTGTACGCTGCCTTCCGCCCGATTGTAGCTGAGATAGGCACCAGCACCCCCCCGCAACCCCAAAAGGGAATAAGCGGTAGAAAATGGATGGATGGATAGATGTTGAAAAATATTCTAGTGTCATTATCTTGACATAATGATATGCGCTTGTAATTACATTTCTTGCATTTTCCCATCGATGACAAGACATCATCGCGCCTGCTCTTTCAGTCAATTAGTGTGCAAGGAAAACATATATATATATATATATATATATATATATATATATATATATATATATATATATATATATATATATATATATATATATATATATATATATATATATATTAGGGCTGGGCAATGATTAGAAATTTTAATCAAAGTTAATCGCACTATTTGTCCGATTAATCGCGATTAACTGCATTGTATACGCAAAGCCCAATAATGAATTCAAAAGTAGTGTGTAGTGCACCTTTATTGGAATATTCTCCCACATGAACAAAAGCGCCAAAACATTTGTTGTGCAAACACAATTTAAATCAGTCCTTGTTAAACAGTAGCAGTTAAATAGCATATTTTATGAAAATCAACTCCAAAAATGTAAATACAAACATTTAAGCTTATTGCCACTGCCAGGGTATTTAAGTTATCCTGTTTGTTATGGAAAATAAATATAATCTACATACAAATCTCTGAGCCACAATCATAACATCTGAACAGGCAATTTCTGAGGTAACAGCAGAAACATTTTTTTTATCAGGGATCTTATGTTTAAAAAACCTATATTATAGGTAGTGGGCTGTTTTAGGGAATTTTTGATCAAATTATCCGTAGTAGCAATATTAATAATGTTGTGTTTATTCTGCGTAGTGCACTTAAAATAATTATGACCATATCTAGGAATTGATATGATGGGAATTTTCCGATTGTTTGCTTGGTGCTTTGATAAACTGAACGCATATACATGGTACTATATTGTGATGTTATGAGCCAGGGAATAAAAGAAGTACCCTACCCAGCATGCAACAGGAGTGAGGAGCATGCGCGGTAGCCCGGTATAGGTTGTGTCGCCATGACGGCATCTTGTATGTTGTGATATGCACGCTCTGAAAGTAAACGTTAAGAACTCAGCCAACACTCCTGGTCTGCATTATTCATAAATAGACAGACAACACATATACTCCGCTGCTTCACAGGCCGCTGGATGTAGCCGGCAAAGTATTCCCATGCTAGCTAGCCGGTCTAGCAAGCACGCCTCATTCAGTCCAAAACGGCCCGATCTATCCACATCCAGAATTGTCTGGCGGTCGTAAGTGATCCCGGAGTGACCACGCTGTAAGCCAGCCAGGAAATTTGCAGAATTGTCCGGTATTTTTGCCAAATGTTCCATCTTTACCAAGAGCCCCTCCACGCCAGGCGACGCCATCTTGTTAAGAAAAGGCGTTAACAAAATAAAAGCATGTAAACAACATACGCAAATGTGCGATAAAATAATTGTCGGCGTTAATAGATTGATGAGTTAACTCATAATTAACGCATTAATTTGCCCACCCCTAATATATATATATATATATATATATATATATATACGTGCATACAGTGGGACAAAAAGTATTTAGTCAGCCAGCGATTGTGCAAGTTCTTCCACTTAGAATGATGACAGAGGTCTGTAATTTTCATCATAGGTACACTTCAACTGTGAGAGACAGAATGTGGAAAAAAAAATCCAGGAATTCACATTGTAGGAATTTTAAAGAATTTATTTGTAAATGATGGTGGAAAATAAGTATTTGGTCAAGCATTCAAAGCTCTCACTGATGGAAGGAGGTTTTGGCTCAAAATCTCACGATACATGGCCCCATTCATTCTTTCCTTAACACGGATCAATCGTCCTGTCCCCTTAGCAGAAAAACAGCCCCAAAGCATGATGTTTCCACCCCCATGCTTAACAGTAGGTATGGTGTTCTTGGGATGCAACTCAGTATTCTTCTTCCTCCAAACACGACCAGTTGAGTTTATACCAAAATGGATACAGCAGAGGATTGGGAGAATGTCACGTTGTCAGATTAAACCAAAATAGAACTTTTTGGTGCCAAAAATGTAATCTCAGTTCTGTTGTGTCTTGTACATGTTGGAATGGACAAATAAATGATTTCTTCTTTCTTCTTCTACTCTATTACTTTGGAAAAGTAGTTTTAAACACACAGCTTTGCAACACTTGATATTCTAGTTTCAAGCTTTATTTACTCAATATAGGTCTTTAAATCTCAGCAACAAGCTGTAATATCTTACTGACATCATTTAGGACCAAAACACTTAAAACAAGAACAACTCTAACATAAAATCTGCTTAGTGAGAAGAATGATCTTATCAGACAGAAAATAAGCTTATTTGAGATATTTCATCTTACTTAGATTTCGTTTTTTTAGTGTGCATGGTTTTACGGCATACTGGTACTATACTGCCTCTAAAAAGTTTGGGTTCGCTTTTCTTCTTTCTTTTCTTTATAACTGGGTATGACAGCACACCGTTGCTGCTTTTACAAGCAGAGGAGCGTGTCCGGCAGCACACACTCACTGAGTACTTACAAGTAGACACAGTGTGTAGACAGAAAAGGGAGAATGGACGCATTTTGGCCCAAAAAGTAAAGATAAAGGTGAAGTTTTAACACTGAAACACCCTTAGAAAGAGCTTCTTTAATACATTGCTAGCTAGTTAGTGGCTAATGTCCAGCCGCAGTCAGCAGTGTTTTAGTTACTTCTAAATGACTAATTCTCGCCTCCAAGGCGACAAATACGTTTCTTACAAGTAACATTATCACTGCAGGACAAGGAATAGATAAACGTGCTTCACTACACACCAAAGGAAGATACAATAGCGGTATAGCTCGGTTGGTAGAGTGGCCGTGCCAGCAACTTGAGGGTTGCAGGTTAGATTCCCGCTTCAGCCATCCTAGTCACTGCCGTTGTGTCCTTGGGCAATACACTTTACCCACGTGCTCCCAGTGGCACCCACACTGGTTGAAATGTAACTTAGATATTGGGTTTCACTATGTAAAGCGCTTCGAGTCACTAGAGAAAAGCGCTATATAAATATAATTCACTTCACTTCACTTCACCCATGTCACCCCTAACAAAAGATTGCGCTCCTGAATGTAAACAAATCCCTTGGGTGGATCTATACCTGACATCCACTGTATTGATACCAAGTACAGGACCGTATCTAGTCGATACTACTATGATTATATCGGTATTTTTTATAATCTCCAAATCTTTTTTTAATTTTCTTTTAAATATATATAATGTTTATAAACTCAGTAAATACGTCCCTGGACACATAAAGACTTTAAATATGACCAATGTATGATCCTGTAACTACTTGGTATCACATCGATACGCAATTTTGTGGTATCATCCAAAACTAATGTAAAGTATCAAAGAAGAGAAGATAGAACATGTTGAAACTGAAAATAAGCAGATATTAACAGTAAATGAACAAGTAGATTAATAATAATTTTTTACAGCTTGTCCTTTATAATATTGACAAAATAATAGAATGAGAAATGACACAATACCAACCAATCAAAGTTGATCTATTTAGTCCTAAATCACCAGTGTCTCAAAGGGCTGCACAAGCCACCACGACAACCTTGGCTCAGATCCCACATGTTACTGCACATGTCCATCCATCCATCCATTTCCTACCGCTTATTCCCTTTTGGGGTCGCGGGGGGCGCTGGCGCCTATCTCAGCTACAATCGGGCGGAAGGCAGGGTACACCCTGGACAAGTCGCCAATTCATCGCAGGGCCTACTGCATATGTCAGCAGACTAATTAGGAGCCTTTGTTTGTTTACTTCCTACTAAAAGACAAGTTGTCTAGTATGTTCAACATTTTATTGAAGGACTGAATTGCAATAATAAACATATGTTTCATGTACCCTAAGATGTTTTGTTAAAATCAAGCCAATAATGACATTTTTTGTGGTCCCCTATATTTAGAAAAGTGGCAAAAAGTATCGAATTGTATTTTGGTATCGGGACAACTCTAATACACTGTATATATACCTTAGTTTACAGGCTAAAACTATATATATATATATATATATATATATATATATATATATATATATATATATATATTAGGGGTGTAGGAAACATTTGATTAGAATACGAATCGTGATTTTCACGTTGTGCAATTCAGAATCGATTCTTATTTTTAAAAAAATAGATTTTTTAATTTTTTATTAATCCAACAAACCACTAGACAGCAATACCATAACAATGCAATCCAATTCCAAAACCGAACCTGAGTCAGCAACACTCAGAACTGCAATAAACAGCAATTGAGAGGAGACACAAACACCACACAGAACAAACCAAAAATGAATATTATCAACAACAGTATCAATATTAGTTATCATTTCAGCATAGCAGTGATTAAAAATCCCTCATTAACATTATCATTAGACATTTATAAAAATAATAAAAAAGAACAATAGTGTCACAGTGGCTTACACTTGCTTGACAACACACTGTGTCCAATATTTTCACAAAAATAAAATAAGTCATATTTTTGCTTCCTTTAATAGTTAAAACAAATTCACATTATTGCAATCAGTTGATAAAACATTGTCCTTTACAATTATAAAAGCTTTTTTACAAAAAAAATCTACTACTCTGCTAGCATATCAGCAGCCTGGGGTAGATCCTGCTGAAATCTATGTATTGAATGAATACAGAATCCTTTTGAATCGGGAAACATATCGTTTTTGAATCGAGAATCCCGTTGAATCGAAAAAAACTATATATAATCAAATCGCGACCCAAGAATCGTTATTGAATCGAATCGTGGGACACCCAAAGATTCACAGCCCTAATATATATATATATATATATATATATATATATATATATATATACTGATATACTGTATGTATGTATGTGTATATATATATATATATATATATATATATTTATATATATATATGCTGTATTATCATTTTTATTATGATATGGGAAGATTCTTTTGTGATGCAACTGCTCCTCTTATTGTTATGAATATGCTTTGCTTCTAATTAGCATTACAAAATAGTAATATGTGTATTTTTGGCAATGAAGGGAAACAAACGAGGATGTTCCCTCGGGTAAGCTGAAAAGTTGAAGGTGGGAGCGTCACTGTGTGTCTTGTTAACATACAAAACCTACTTTTTCATCCACCCGTGGGCTCGCGATGCAACACACACCTGGCATACACACTCATGCACGCACACTGCTTTGATTTGAAGCAAAGCAGACACATTTAGACCTGTAAGGTTATCTGGAAAATGAATAAGCTACAAAAAAGTCAGATTTTTTTGGCGTAAAAACCAAGTCAAATTCTAAATAAATCCATTTGCCTTCCTCGGTCTGTTTGGACTTGACCATATGTCCTCTTTTCCCCGGACTTGTCCTCTTTTGCAGGGCTGTCCGGGCGGGGTTTTCTTAAATGTCTCAAATGTCCGGCATTTTGAGACAGGGTTGTGTGTATTTTCAATGTACGTCCAGGAGTTAAAAACAAAACAAATCGTGAAGGTGAGCGCACGATTGATTGACATACTTGCCAAACCTCCCGATTTTCCCAGGAGACTCCCCAATTTCAGTGCCCCTCCCGAAAATCTCAAGGGGCAACCATTCTCCCGATTTTCACCCAGACAAAAATTTTGGGGGGCGTTCCTTTTAAGGTATTGCCTTTGCGTGCCGGCCCAGTCACATAATATCTACGGCTTTTCACACACACAAGTGAATGCAAGGCACACTTGGTCAACAGCCATACAGGTCACACTGAGGGTGGCCGTATAAACAACTTTAACACTGTTACAAATATGCGCCACACTGTGAACCCCCACCAAACAATAATGACAAGCATTTGATCCACATGTAACACAATATAAACACAACAGAACAAATACCCAGAACCCTTTGCAGCACTAACTCATCCAGGACGCTACAATATGCTACCCCCTAACCCCCCACCTTCACACCCCAACCCCGCCCACCTCAACCTCTTCCCCCCATCTCCCCAATTCTGAGGTCTCCAGGTTGGCAAGTATGTTGATTGATTGATTGGAATTTTTATTAATAGATTAGCAGATAAAACTTTAAGGCTCAAAACGTAATATTGAATCAAAATCAATGTTATTATTAATTATTGACCTATCCACAGTTCCGATTACGTCCACTTTGAAAAATATTTTCGGTGAAAGATTTTGTATATTTTGTGTGTTTACCATAAAAAAACAACTTAGTTTGGTCTGACAAAAAACGACGTAAAACAAACAAATAAAAAAAACAGCATAAACAAAAACGAAAACATTTTCAAATGAGGAATAGATCTGAAGTGGATGTAGACTCCAGAGATTGAAGCGTTGAATATAAAATGTATTGATACCCCGGCATATCATTATCATCATTTCATGACCCAAGCAAAACACTTTTTACACTTTTATACTGAAGAAAGTACACATAAAACATAGAAAAAACTACCAGCAGCGGTAATGTTTAGATCCATGAAGGAAAGAAGAAAGTGAATGAATGTTTATAACTGAATACATTTACATACAAATATGTCTTCTTTTTTTATTACTTCTTTTAATGCTCTAAGTAACGTTTATGACACAATATAGAATGTGAGATATAACAGAACAATGCATATTTTTATCATTTGTTTTCAAAACGCTTACAAAAAAGTGGGACCCTAGAAAATTTACCGTGGGATCCCATTTTTAGGACTTGATGGGGTCCCTGGGACCCCATTTTGAAAATTCCTAGCGCCAACACTGCCGTCAACAGAGGAGGAAAAAATGCTTTATTTAAATAAATATATTTATAAAGCATATTTATTTCAATCAATATATTTATAAAGCATGGCTTCACGGTGGGAGAGGGGTTAGTGCGTCTGCCTCACAATAAGAAGTTCCTGCAGTCCTGGGTTCAAATCCAGGCTCGGGATCTTTCTGTGTGGAGTTTGCATGTTCTCCCCGTGACTTTGTGGGTTCCCTCCGGGTACTCCGGCTTCCTCCCACCTCCAAAGACATGCACCTGGGGATAGGCCCCTCCCACCTCCAAAGACATGCACCTGGGGATAGGCCCCTCCCACCTCCAAAGACATGCACCTGAGGATAGGCCCCTCCCACCTCCAAAGACATGCACCTGGGGATAGGCCCCTCCCACCTCCAAGGACATGCACCTGGGGATAGGCCCCTCCCACCTCCAAAGACATGGACCTGGGGATAGGCCCCTCCCACCTCCAAAGACATGCACCTGGGGATAGGCCCCTCCCACCTCCAAAGACATGCACCTGGGGATAGGTTGATTGGCAACACTAAATGGTCCCTAGTGTGTGAATGTTGTCTGTTTATCTGTATTGGCCCTGCAATGAGGTGGCGACTTGTCCAGGGTGTACCCCGCCTCCCGCCAGATTGTAGCTGAGATAGGCGCCAGCGCCCCCCGCGACCCCAAAAGGGGAATAAGCGGTAGAAAATGGATGGATGGATATTTATAAAGCAAGTTGAAGCATCATTGGCAGATGCTCACCTCGTCCCGCCCTTGGCACGCATATTTTTGTCCTTTTTTTTGGGATTCCACTGTTGTTAAGACCGGGGTGGTGGTTCCTCTCTTTAAGAAGGGGGACCGGAGGGTGTGTTCCAACTATCGTGGGATCACACTCCTCAGCCTTCCCGGTAAGGTTTATTCAGGTGTACTGGAGAGAAGGCTACGCCGGATAGTCGAACCTCGGATTCAGGAGGAACAGTGTGGTTTTCGTCCTGGTCGTGGAACTGTGGACCAGCTCTATACTCTCGGCAGGGTTCTTGAGGGTGCATGGGAGTTTGCCCAACCAGTCTACATGTGCTTTGTGGACTTGGAGAAGGCATTGGACCGTGTCCCTCGGGAAGTCCTGTGGGGAGTGCTCAGAGAGTATGGGGTATTGGACCGTTTTATTGTGGCGGTCCGATCCCTGTATGATCAGTGCCAGAGCTTGGTCCGCATTGCTGGCAGTAAGTCGGACACGTTTCCACTGCGGGTTGGACTCCGCCAAGGCTGTCCTTTGTCACCGATTCTGTTCATAACTTTTATGGACAGAATTTCTAGGCGCAGTCAAGGCGTTGAGGGGTTCTGGTTTGGTGACCGCAGGATTAGGTCTCTGCTTTTTGCAGATGATGTGGTCCTGATGGCTTCATCTGACCGGGATCTTCAGCTCTCACTGGATCGGTTCGCAGCCGAGTGTGAAGCGACCGGAATGAGAATCAGCACCTCCAAGTCCGAGTCCATGGTTCTCGCCCGGAAAAGGGTGGAATGCCATCTCCGGGTTGGGGAAGAGACCCTGCCCCAAGTGGAGGAGTTCAAGTACCTAGGAGTCTTGTTCACGAGTGAGGGAAGAGTGGATCGTGAGATCGACAGGCGGATCGGTGCGGCGTCTTCAGTAATGCGGACGTTGTATCGATCCGTTGTGGGGAAGAAGGAGCTGAGCCGGAAGGCAAAGCTCTCAATTTACCGGTCGATCTACGTTCCCATCCTCACCTATGGTCATGAGCTTTGGGTCATGACTGAAAGGATAAGATCACGGGTACAAGCGGCCCAAATGAGTTTGGGTCTCTCCCTTAGAGATAGGGTGAGAAGCTCTGTAATCCGGGAGGAACTCAAAGTAAAGCCGCTGCTCCTTCACATGGAGAGGAGCCAGATGAGGTGGTTCGGGCATCTGGTCAGGATGCCACCCGAGCGCCTCCCTAGGGAGGTGTTTAGGGCACGTCCAACCGGTAGGAGGCCACGGGGAAGACCCAGGACACGTTGGGAAGACTATGTCTCCCGGCTGGCCTGGGAACGCCTCGGGATCCCCCGGGAAGAGCTGGACGAATTGGATGGGGAGAGGGAAGTCTGGGCTTCCCTACTTAGGCTGTTGCCCCCGCGACCCGACCTCGGATAAGCGGAAGATGATGGATGCACTGTTGTTAAGCATCCAGGCGTTGTCATCTACTGCCTTCAATACCACTACACTGTGGCAGAAATATCGTACTCTGCTTATGTATTTAAAAACTCATAACTCATATTCCATTGTCTTCTCATGACCTAAATTGCTGGCGTTTTAGCACCTGACTTTAGATGCTGCTGACATTGTTCACACCCTCCTCCGTGTTTCCCCTGCTGGCAACACTTAATGGATGCATGCGAGTGCTAAATGAATATGGGAGCGTGATGTACTGTTAGCTCATTATTGTCTGGATTTAATCAGCGCTGAGTGATCTGCTTTGTCCCCACCAATCTGCATTATCGACTTTAGTCGCTTTTCCTGTGATACTCATCGTGTTTTTTCCCACATCGGAGAGCCCCGGACGTCAAAGAAAATCATCAAATAACCAACCACGGATGTAGCAACGGCCTCTTTTCCGTGGTTTTAAAAAAGACTTTAGAAAATATGACTTGCTATAAATTAGCAACGTTATTTTTGTGCACTCGGGTGAACTTTCCTTTGTCGATTTTATTGCTCATAAGGGCTAATGTGTGCATGTGCGTGTCTCTGCCTGCAGGGCCACTACTTTCCAACACTGCAAGAAGAAAGATGAATGCAAATTGTGTCGATAAAGAATATTTTCCTGCTGATGGAAACTATTGTTTTTTGATTGTATTAGTGGATCATGGCATAATATAACTCAGTGAAGTTGCTCAGAAGCGGCAGTTTGGGAGTAGATCAGCCAAAGGAAAGGCAAGTGATGTATCAAATAGAAGCTTTTTTTTTTTTAATGGTCAACTAAAAAGTACAACTTTGTGCATGTGAATATGGTAGAAAGACAAAAACTTCTAAATATAACAATTACAGGAAAAGTTCAAATATGTCTGAGTGTTGGAATATGTTTGTTTTTGTTATGGTTGCTGAGGGGGGGAGGTGACGGCAACAGACACCAGTGGGTTTTGGTAGCATAATAGATTTATTATATATGTATATAATATGTGATAATAAAACAATAGTAATAGAAACTAAGGATATAGAGTGTGACTTAGATCCAAAAGTGTGATTAGCTGTAGTGTGTGTTACCTAGTGTTGTGTTGGGGCGAGAGGAGAGACAAGGCAGGGAGATGATCCGGGGTGAGAAAGGGGCGTCAAGAGGTCCTGGTCCAAACAGGAGGTTGAGAATCCAAAAGGAGAGTCCGGGAAGCAGGGAGGACAATATGGGATCACAGAAGGACACTGGAAGCGCTGAAGGAAGACAACAGGAACATCAGATACAATGGAAACAAGGAAGTCACAGGAGGAGAGTTAGTTTGCGGGATGGAAGTCATTCACAGGGTGCTTATGAAGGTAGCAGCGGATTATATTTTGGCACGTAATGGCAGGATGTGCGGGCTTATAAAGGTAGCTCGTTCATCCCAGGCAGGTGCGCTGATTGCAGATCGCCTGCAGCCGTGCTGGGGCGCACACACGGATGAGCGGCGGTGGCAGAAGTCTGAGCCGTAACAGTTAGACCAATCAAGTTCAAGTGACTTTATTTGTACCCGAAGGAAGATTTTTTTTTTTAGCAGGGTAAAATACAATATAATGGCACATGCATATATGCTATATTAAAATAAACAAAGGTATCAATTTAAACCCTGCTCAGCAAGAGGTACCTTAAGACATGGTGAGCTAACTCGCGGCTAACATCCATCCGCATTAGGCGGTGTTTTAGCTACTTCTAAATCACTAATCCTCGCCGCCATGGCGACAAATAAAGTGAGTTTTTTCCAAGTATTATTATCACTGCAGGACGAGGAATAGCCAAACATGCTTCACTGCACACCGTTGGAGGATACAATAGCTCACCGGCGTCACAATGTAAACAAACGCCATGGTTGGATCTATACCTGACATCCACTGTAATGATACCAAGTAAAGGAGCGTATCTCATCGATACTACTATTATTACGTCGATATTTTTGTTCATCACAAAATCTTTTTTCCTTTTTAAAAAACGTATTATATTTATAAACTCAGGAAATACCTCCCTGGACACATGAGAACTTAAATTATGACCAATGTGTGTTCCTGTAACTACTTGGTATCGAATCAAAACCCAAATGTGTGGTTTCATCCAAAACTAATGTAAAGTATCAGAACAACAGAAGAATAAGTGATTATTGCATTTTAACAGAAGTGTAGATAGAACATGTTGAAACAGAAAATAAGCAGACATTAACAGGAATTGATTGATTGAAAGATTAAAACTTTTATTAGTAGATTGCACAGTACAGTACATATTCCGTACAATTGACCACTAAATGGTAACACCCCAATAAGTTTTTCAACTTGTTTAAGTCGGGGTCCGCGTCAATCAATTCATGGTTCAAATAAATACTATCTGCATAATACAGTCATCACA
Source organism: Nerophis ophidion (assembly GCF_033978795.1). Lineage (NCBI taxonomy): Eukaryota > Metazoa > Chordata > Actinopteri > Syngnathiformes > Syngnathidae > Nerophis > Nerophis ophidion. Next base: position 6,070,017 of record NC_084615.1, read on the forward strand.
CAAGTTAATCATCATAGTATATACATTGAATTATTTACATTATTTGGGATGTGGTGGGGGAGGGGAAATTAACAAGTAGATTAATAATCCATTTTCTACCACTTGTCTTTCATAATTTTGACAAAATAATAGGTGTATAAGTGACACAATATGTTACTGCAGGGGTGCCCATTACGTCGATCGCGAGCTACCAGTCGACCGCGGGGTGTGTGTTAGTCGATCTCCAGCCAGGCTTTTAAAAAAAATAGACCTAAAAATTAGTGATCATCAATCTTCACCAAGACGTCACTTAAATGACATTCACGGTACCGGAGGGTCTTGTGAGATGACGCTGGCTGCTGCAAGATCATTATTATGAAAATATGACCGAGAGGAAGGCGAGAAACACTTTTTTATTCCAACAGACTCTCGCCCCGTACCTTCCGTCAAAACTCTAAAGGCCAACTGCACATTTCCTATCTTCACAATAAAAGCCCTGCTTCATGCTGCCTGCGCTAACTAAATACAGAGTCTCGGAAAACTGGCGTGCACAAGCGATCCCTCAGAAACCTGGCGTGCACATCACTTGTGCACGCCAGCTTTCCGATACTCTTATTTTGTTAGCGCAGGCAGCATGAAGCAGGGCTTTTATTGTGAAGATAGGAAATGTGCAGTCGGCCTTTAGAGTTTTGACGGAAGGGACGGCGCTAAAGTCTGTTGAAATAAAAAGTGTTTCTCGCCTTCCTCTCGGTCATTTTTTCATGATAATGAACTGGCAGCAGCCAGCGTCATCTCACAAGACCCTCGGGTGCCGTGAATGTCAATCAAGCAAGCTACGGAATTTGCCGCCAATGTTTTTCTTGTAAAGTGTATGGAAGCTGGATGAATTAGATGCCAAAAACCAACCACTTTCATGTGGTATTGTACAGAAAAGACAACTTTTTTTCTCCTCCATTTGAAAATGTGGGCGTTATCATCATTACTGTCTGATTCCAATCAATGCAAGTCATCAGAATCAGGTAATACACCAACTTATATTCTTGTCTTTGTGAAAGAAAGACATCTATATGTGTTACACATGCTTGTATTATCATTAAACACATTTAACTTGTTTACAAAAATGTCTCTTTCATAAATAAATAAATATAAATGATATATATAAATGAGGTAGATCCCCTCGAGTTGGTCAATTGAAAAGTAGCTCGCCTGCAGAAAAAGTGTGGGCACCAGTGTGTTACTGCATATGTCAGCAGACTAATTAGGAGCCTTAGATTGCTTACATACTCCTAAAATGACAGGAAAAGTTCCAAACCGATCACAACCTGACGAAGTACTCAACAGGCTGGACTAGGAAAATAAAGAAAGAAAAAGTCAAAAGAACAATAAAAAGAGGCAGAGTAAATGTTTCTAGAAGACACTAGGATACAACTACCATCAATTCATAAGTAGATATAAATATATTAAAGTTAAAGTACCAATGATTGTCACACACACATTAGGTGTGGCGAAATTAATCTCTGCATTTGACCCACCACCCTTGATCACCCCCTGGGAAGTGAGGGGAGCAGTGGGCAGCAGCTGTGGGCACGCCTGGGTGTTACTTTTGGTGATTTAACCCCCAATTCCAAGCCTTGATGCTGAGTGCCAAGCAGGGAGGTAATGGCTCCCATTTTTATAGTCTTTGGTCTGGGGGTTTGAACTCACAACCTACCCATGTCAGGGCAGACACTCTAACCACTAGGCCACTAACATGTGCAACATAGCTGTTTTGTTTAAAAGAATAACTACGGCTGGAACAACGTTGTGCATCAGCATCTCCAAGTCCGAGTCCATGGTTCTCGCTCGAGAAAGGGTGGAGTGCCATCTCCGGGTTGGGGAGGAGACCCTGCCCCAAGTGGAGGAGTTCAAGTACCTGGGAGTCTTGTTGTTCACGAGTGAGGGAAGAGTGGAGGGTGAGATCGACAGGTAAGAAGTAAAGCCCCTGCTCCTCCGCATGGAGAGGAGCCAGATGAGGTGGCTCGGGCATCTGGTCAGGATGCAGCCTGAACGCTTCCCTATGGAGGTGTTTAGTGCACATCTGACCGGTAGGAGGCCACGGGGAAGACCCAGGACACGTTGGGAAGACTATGTGTCCCGGCTGGCCTGGGAACACCCCGGGATCCCCCAAGAAGAGCTGGACAAAGTGGCTGAAGAGGGGAGAGGAAAGTCTGAGCTTCTCTGCTTAGGCTGCTACCCCCACGACCCGACCTTGGATAAGCGGGAGAAAGAAGGATGGATGGATGGAACAACGCTGTTCAAATGCCGAGATGTTCTGCATCTCAGTGCCCTCATCCTCCGACCAGACGGGAGGAGCTGGAACTCACTATAAATAGAATAGAATAGTAAGTACTTTATTGATCCCTGGGGGAAATTCAGCACCACAGTTCGCTCACAATAAACAATAATAATAATAAATGATATATGACATATATTATATATATAAAATATATGAATAGTATAAATGTATTCTACATTTAAGTGCAGTCAAGGAACATATGCATTATACAGTCTGATGGGTGTCAGTATGAAGGACCTCCTGTGTGGTTCCGTGTTACATTTAGGGAGTCTGAGCCTTCCACTGAACGTGCTCATTCTCTCCGCAAGGTCCGAGTGTAGTGGGTGGGAGGTGTTGTCCGTAATGGCTAGGAGTTTTGCTAGACTTCTCCTCTTTGACACCACGGCCAGAGAGTCCAGCTCCACTCCCAGCCCGTTACTGGCCTTCTCTACCAACTTGTCCAGTCTGTACGTGTCCTTCGCTCTCAGCCCGCTGCCCCAGCAAGCTGCGGCGTACAAGAAGGCGCTCGCCACCACCGACTCGTAGAAGGATCCTAGCCTCCTGAGGAAGTAGAGGCGGCTCTGTCCCTTCTTGTAGAGGACCTCAGCGTGTTTGGACCCATTCAGCTTGTTGTCCATGTGTACTCCCAGGTATTTATTATCCTCTACCATGTCCACATCCACCCCCCTGATGGAAACAGGGGTCGCCGGAGTACTCCTCCTCCTTCCCAGGTCCACAACCACCTCCTTGGGCTTCGTCACATTGAGCTGGAGGTGGTTCTTTCCACACCATGTGACAAAGTCCTCCACCAGTGCCCAGTATTCCTCATCATCACCATTCTCAATACACCCAACTATCGCAGAGTCATCAGAAAACTTCTGAAGGTGGCAGGACTCTGATTGATATTGGAAATGGGTGGTGTAAATGGTGAAGAGAAAGGGGGAGAGGACTGTACCCTGCGGGGCCCCGGTGTTGAGGGTGGGAGATTTGTTTGAATTGACTTGGCAGACTGTAGTACCTGCCGAGCGTACCTGTTAGACGCTAAGTGTTCATTTAGCTGCTCTGCAACAATTTTTTCGAGGATTTTCGAAATAAAGGGAAGGTGAGACACCGCTCGGTAGTTTACCAAGAGGTCAGGATCGAGGTTAGGTCTTTTAAGGAGAGGATGAATAACCGCTTTTTTGAATGCTAGGGGAACAGTGCCCGAGGAAAGTGATAAGTTTATAATATTTAGCACTGATGGACCGAATAATACAAAGAACTCCTTGATAAGTTTCCCAGAAAGTGGGTCAAGTAAACATGTTGTTTGTTTTGTTCCATTTACACGTTGTAACAATTCCTCTAATATTATTTCATCAAAATGAGAGAAACTATTTTGGATATTTGCAGTATTCGCCGTATCTGTGTTAATATAACCCAGTTGTAGCTGGGACGCATTGTCTTTAATCTCCCTTCTAATAAGTCCAATTTTCTTATTAAAGAAATTCATAAAGACATCTGCTGAGTGGGTGGAGCTACTGGAAGGAGTCCCTTGTTGGGTTAGCGATGCTACTGTACTACTATGTTTACATTGTCCCTTAAATGCTTGTACATGTGATGGTGATTCTGCTGAAAACACCCTAAAAAGACATTAGGTGATGTATAAAGGTGTGCTGAGGTTCATTTCAGTCTATATTAAAAACAGCTTTCTTTTTGACACTGAATTTATGTAACCATTGAATTTTGTGAACTGATTTTTTTTGGCATTAAATGATGCTGAGAATTTCATTGAAAAAAAAAAAAGGGTTGACTAAATATGTGTGTCTAAAAATGTAGTGTTTCAAAAATGAGTGTATACAAATTCAATCTTTCAAAAAATGAGTGCAGAAATATCAGTGGATGAACAATCTGTATTTAATAATTCAGTGTATAAAAATTCAGTGTTTAATAATTCAGTGTGTGAATTATCAGTGATTCATAATTCAGTATTTAGTAATTTAGTGCATGAAAATTCAGTGGATAGAAAATCAGTGTTCAAAGTTCAAAACTGCAATTAAGGCTGAAGCCGTGGATCCTGTCTCAGAACCAGCCAATAAGGTGTGGAGTTTGAAGTCATGTGACACATGTCGCACAAAAAGGCAGGTTCGACAGCTCCACACGCTTTAAGTCAGGGATTTTCAACCTCTTTTCAGCCAAGGCACATTTGGGGTCCCCCCCTCCCCAAGGTTTGTCACTGTCATCCCATTGGGTTGAGTTTTTCCTTGCCCTGATGTGGGATCTGAGCCGAGGATGTCGTCGTGGCTTGTGCAGCCCTTTGAGACACTGTTGCTTTAGGTCTATATTAATAAACTTTGATTGATTGACTGATTTGTTGAGGACACGACTTGGAGACACAAGCAGAGGTGGGTAGAGTAGCCAGAAATTGTACTCAAGTAAGAGTACTGTTACTTTAGAGATTTATTACTCAAGTAAAAGTAAGGAGTAGTCACCCAAATATTTACTTGAGTAAAAGTAAAAAGTATGTTGTGAAAAAACTACTCACGTACTGAGTAACTGATGAGTAACCTGATTACGGCAACAAATAATGCACAAAAACATAAAAATAGCAATGAGCAAATTCAGAGCCAGGAATATATCTTAAGCAACTAAAACAATAATGTATATTAAATAATAATGCATTAAAATAAAAAAATTAAGGCAAATTGAGCCACAATAACTTAACAGCACCATAGGCTCAGTAGGCATTTATTTATTGATTGATTGATTGATTGATTGAAACTTGTATTAGTAGATTGCACAGTACAGTACATATTCCCTACAATTGACCACTAAATGGTAACACCCCGATAAGTTTTTCAACGTTAATCCATTACTTAATAAATGACCAAGTTGAGGTGATCTACCTCATATATACATTCACACAAATATCATATATATATATATATATATATATACATAGTATATAATTTATAGTTTTTTATTTTGCCGTTTTTGTTGAAATGTTAAAGGTGTTTTAATGAATAAACATGCATGTTTAACATATAGATTCCTATCTTTCATGCAGACAAGAATATAAGTTGGTGTATTACCTGATTCTGATGACTTGTATTGACTGGAATCAGACAGTATAGTGCTGATAATGTCCACGTTTTCAAATGGAGGAGAAAAAAAGTTCCTCTTTTCTGTGTAATACCACATGAAAGTCGTTGGTTTTTGGCATCTTATTTGTCCAGCTTCCATATTAGTTTTCATACACTTTACAAGAAATACATTGGCGGCAAACTCCGTAGCTTGCTCGCTTGTTTGCGCTGGCTTTCGGAGACTCTTATTTTGTTAGCGCAGGCGCGATGGAGCGGCGCTTTTATTGTGAAGAAAAGAACTGTGCGATCAGTCTTTAGGCTTTTGACGGGAAGTACGGTTGAAATAAAAAGTGTCTTTTTTTCCTTTACACTTTTTGATTGATTGATTGAAACTTTTATTAGCAGATTGCACAGTACAGTACATATTCTGCACAATTGACCACTAAATGGTAACACCCCAATAAGTTTTTCAATTTTTTTAGGTCGGATTCGACGTGTGACGGTCACGTGACCGCCTGGTTTTGTTTGATTGGTCCAACGTCACCGGTGACTGCATTTGATTGGTGAAACACAGGCATGCGTAGATTCTACTTTGAATGCGTGTCTGACCAAATCAAAACAAACAAAACGTGCATTAACAGATCGATAGAAAAAAAAAAGTAGCGAGTAACGAGCTGATTGTAGATAAATGGAGCGGAGTAAAAGTAGCGTTTCTTCTCTATAAATATACTCAAGTAAAAGTATGTTGCATAAAAACTACTCTTAGAAGTACAATTTATCCCAAAAGTTACTCAAGTAGATGTAACGGAGTAAATGTAGCGCGTTACTACCCACCTCTGGTGGTCACACAATGTCTTTGCCTACAAAGTTTCCATCTCTCTCTGTCAGAGTGGGAGTCCACAGTCTACATTTCATCCATTGGGCCGGGCCGGGCCGGGCCGCACCTGATACATAAATGCTTCCCCTTTTTTCGTTTCTTTCTTCTTTTTGGCTGGAGAGCAGGGTGTATAGAAACGTTATCAACAGAGGACGAGAACAAAGCCGGCTTGCGATGTGTGGAACAAAAATGATACGTTAACAAAGATCCGGGGAATTGTGGAGACTATAGTTTTAATTAGAATTTGGGTGCTGATAAAATCCTCCAGCCAGTAAATGCCAGGCAGACCTAATTAATTTATTAAGACAAAGTCTGGAAGAGGAAATATTTTTCACCTCGCGGACTGCAGACTATGACCCTGTTCCGATGATTTATTGTGTTGTGTTTCCAGTGCAGTATTGTTGAGGCACACAGAAGCCCTTACTTAATCACACAAGTGTTTGGGGAATTACATAAATTGAAGGCATCAGAGTGTAAGTTGTTCAGAAGCCAGCGCATTAGTTTGCATTTGCCAGCGGTGGAGCTGAGAAAGCGCAGTATGATTGATGCACTTAATGCAGCCAGGATGGAACACAGAGGGCTGCAGGCATGACAAGACATGCTGGAACACAGGTGGTCTACTACGGTGTGGCAGGAAGGGAAGCATTTACAGTCGCATTTAGTCGAGCCGGGGGGGGGGTGTCTGATTATGTGCAGGCAAAATGAGGAAAATTGATGAAAAAAAGATTCTGCGGCCACTCAAGCCCCAAAAGAAAATGTTGAAAATCAAAACTCCATGTTGTGCCATCTGCATTTGTACAAACCCCGTTTCCATATGAGTTGGGGGATTGTGTTAGATGTAAATATAAGCAGAATACAATGATTTGTAAATCCTTTTCAACCCATATTCAGTTGAATATGCTACAAAGACGACATATTTGATGTTCAAACTCATAAACATGTTTTTATTTTGCAAATAATAATCAACTTAGAATTTCATGGCTGCAACACGTGCCAAAGTAGTTGGGAAAGGGCATGTTCACCACGGTGTTACATCACCTTTTCTTTTAACAACAATCAATAAACGTTTGGGAACTGAGGAAACTAATTGTTGAAGCTTTGAAAGTGGAATTCTTTCCCATTCTTTTTTTATGTCAAGCTTCAGTCCTTCAACAGTCCGGGGTCTCCACTGTTGTATTTTACGCTTCATAATGCGCCACACATTTTCCATGGGAGACAGGTCTGGACTGCAGGCGGGCCAGGAAAGTACCCGCATTCTTTTTTTTACAAAGCCACGCTGTTGTAACACTTGTCTTGCTGAAATAAGCAGGGGCGTCCATGATAACGTTGCTTGGATGACAACATTATGTTGCTCCAAAACCTGTATGGATCTCTCAGCATTAATGGTGCCTTCACAGAGGTGTAAGTTATCCATGCCTTGGGCACTAATACACCCCCATACCTTCACACATGCTGGCTTTTCAACTTTGCGCCTCAAACAATCTGAATGGTTATTTTCCTCTTTGTTCTGGAGGACACCACGTCCTCTGTTTCCAAATATAATTTGAAATGTGGACTCGTCAGACCACAGAACACTTTTCCACTTTGCATCAGTCCATTTTAGATGAGCTTGGGCCCAGCCAAGCCGGCGCCGTTTCTGGGTGTTGTTGATAAATGGGTTTGGCTTTGCATAGTAGAGCTTTAACTTGCACTTACAGATGTAGCGACCAACTGTAGTTACTGACAGTGGTTTTATGAAGTGTTCCTGAGCCCATGTGGTGATATCCTTTACACACTGATGTCAGTTTTTGTTGCAGTACCGCCTGAGGGATCAAAGGTCCGTGATATTATCCCTTACGTGCAGTGATTTCTCCAGATTCTCTGAACTTTTTGATGATTTTTACGGCCCGTAGATGGTAAAATCCTTAAATTCCTTGCAATAGCTCGTTGAGAAATGTTCTAAAACTGTTCGACAATTTGCTTACAAAGTGGTGACCCTCACCCCATCCTTGTTTGCGAAAGACTGAGCATTTTTTGGGAAGCTGTTTTTATACCCAATCATGGCACCCACCTGTTCCCAATTAGCCTGCACACCTGTGGGATGTTCCAAATAAGTGTTTGATGAGCATACCTCAACTTTATCAGTATTTATTGCCATCTTTCCAACTTCTTTGTCACGTGTTGCTGGCATCAAATTCTAAAGTTAATGATTATTTGCCCCAAAAAATATGTTTATGAGTTTGAACATCAAATATGTTGTCTTTGTAGCATATTCAACTGAATATGGGTTGAAAAGGATTTGCGAATCATTGTATTCTGTTTATATTTACATCTAACACAATTTCCCAACTCATATGGAAACGGGGTTTGTATGCTGTAGTTTACCTATAGATTTATTCTCATCTGGCGACATCTTTTGACTATATTTTTTAATTTACCTGTCCCATGTCATTTACCACATTTTTTTAGTAGATCATTAACCAACCCCTCTGGGTTTGTGCATCTGCCTGAAAATACGAAGGTCCTGGGTTTGGATCCTGTGCTCGAGAACTTTCTGTGTTGAGTTTGCATGTAGTCCCCGTGACTGCGTGGGTTCCCTCCGGAAACATCCACATTATAGAGCTAGGAAGCACCTACCCTCACCACCAACATTAAATACCCCTCACAAATTGAAAGTCATAAATGAAACAAGACAAGAACCCCCAGCGAGGCACAACAGAACCTGTGGAGTTGAAACAACATGTTTTAGTATTGACAAAACTTGGGAGTTCAAACCATCCATCCATCCATCATCTTCCGCTTATCCGAGGTCCGGTCACGGGGGCAACAGCCTAAGCAGGGAAGCCCAGACTTCCCTCTCCCCAGCCACTTTGTCTAGCTCTTCCCGGGGGATCCCGAGGCCTTCCCAGGCCAGCCGGGAGACATAGTCTTCCCAACGTGTCCTGGGTCTTCCCCGTGGCCTCCTACCGGTTGGACGTGCCCTAAACACCTCCGTTCGGGTGGCATCCTGACCAGATGCCCGAACCACCTCATCTGGCTCCTCTCGATGTGGAGGAGCAGCGGCTTTACTTTGAGTTCCTCCCGGATGGCAGAGCTTCTCACCTAATCTCTAAGGGAGAGACCCAAACTCATGTGGGCCGCTTGTACCCGTGATCTTATCCTTTCGGTCATGACCCAAGGCTCATGACCATAGGTGAGGATGGGAACGTAGATCGACCGGTAAATTGAGAGCTTTGCCTTCCGGCTCAGCTCCTTCTTCACAACGGATCGGTACAACGTCCGCATTACTGAAGACGCCGCACCGATCCGCCTGTCGATCTCACGATCTCACCACTATGAGTGATATCAAATATTGTGGGTTATTTCCCCTCTTTCTTTTGCGTTGTTGTGTTTTTTATTAGTGCTGTCGAATATTGATTAATTGAGACTAAATGCAGTAAATGAAACAAGCAAGACAAGAACCCCCAGCGAGGCACAACAGAACCTGTGGAGTTGAAACAACATGTTTTAGTATTGACAAAACTTGGGAGTTCAAACCATCCATCCATCCATCATCTTCCGCTTATCCGAGGTCCGGTCACGGGGGCAACAGCCTAAGCAGGGAAGCCCAGACTTCCCTCTCCCCAGCCACTTCATCTAGCTCTTCCCGGGGGATCCCGAGGCGTTCCCAGGCCAGCCGGGAGACATAGTCTTCCCAACGTGTCCTGGGTCTTCCCCGTGGCCTCCTACCGGTTGGACGTGCCCTAAACACCTCCCTAGGGAGGCGTTCGGGTGGCATCCTGACCAGATGCCTGAACCACCTCATCTGGCTCCTCTCCATGTGGAGGAGCAGCGGCTTTACTTTGAGTTCCTCCCGGATGGCAGAGCTTCTCACCCTATCTCTAAGGGAGAGACCCAAACTCATTTGGGCCGCTTGTACCCGTGATCTTATCCTTTCGGTCATGACCCAAAGCTCATGACCATAGGTGAGGATGGGAACGTAGATCGACCGGTATATTGAGAGCTTTGCCTTCCGGCTCAGCTCCTTCTTCACCACAACGGATCGGTACAACGCCCGCATTACTGAAGACGCCGCACCGATCCGCCTGTCGATCTCACGATCTCACCACTATGAGTGATATCAAATATTGTGGGTTATTTCCCCTCTTTCTTTGGCGTTATTGTGTTTTTTATTAGTGCTGTCAAATATTCTTTATTAATCAAATCTGAATATTGATTAATTGAGACTAAATGCAGTAAATGACTTTAAAAAGACCATGATAGTCCGACACAAATGTCGTACACAAACATGTTCAGGTAACCATTTAGCATAAAGAAGCAGTAGTAGTCAAAATAATTAATCTGATTATTTTTACATTATTTTTGCAATATTCATCTGGCCGGGATCTTCAGCTCTCACTGGATCAGTTCGCAGCCGAGTGTGAAGCGACTGGGATGAGAACAACACCTCCAAGTCCGAGTCCATGGTCCTCGCCCGGAAAAGGGTGGAATGCCATCTCCGGGTTGGGGAGGAGACCCTGCCCCAAGTGGAGGAGTTCAAGTACCTAGGAGTCTTGTTCACGAGTGAGGGAAGAGTGGATCGTGAGATCAACAGGCGGATCGGTGCGGCGTGTTCAGTAATGCGGACGTTGTACCGATCCGTTGTGGTGAAGAAGGAGCTGAGCCGGAAGGCAAAGCTCTCAATTTACCGGTCGATCTATGTTCCCATCCTCACCTATGGTCATGAGCTTTGGGTCATGACCGAAAGGATAAGATCACCATCCTATCTTGCCGATTGTATTGTACCATATGTCCCGGCAAGAAATCTGCCTTCAAAGGACTCCGGCTTATTAGTGATTCCCAAAACCCAAAAAAAGTCTGTGGGCTATAGAGCGTTTTCATTTCGGGCTCCAGTACTCTGGAATGCCCTCCCGGTAAAAGTTCGAGATGCCACCTCAGTAGAAGCATTTAAGTCTCACCTTAAAACTCATTTGTATACTCTAGCCTTTAAATAGACTCCCTTTTTAGACCAGTTGATCTGCCGTTTCTTTTCTTTTTCTCCTATGTCCCACTCTCCCTTGTGGAGGGGGTCCGGTCCGATCCGGTGGCCATGTACTGGGGACATCTCTGCGCTGCTGATCCGCCTCCGCTTGGGATGGTTTCCTGCTGGCTCCGCTGTGAACGGGACTCTCGCTGCTGTGTTGGATCCGCTTTGGACTGGACTCTTGCGACTGTGTTGGATCCATTATGGATTGAACTTTCACGGTATCATGTTAGACCCGCTCGACATCCATTGCTTTCCTCCTCTCCAAGGTTCTCATAGTCATCATTGTCACCGACGTCCCACTGGGTGTGAGTTTTCCTTGCCCTTATGTGGGCCTACCGAGGCTGTCGTAGTGGTTTGTGCAGCCCTTTGAGACATTTAGTGATTTAGGGCTATATAAGTAAACATAGATAGATAGATAGTACTTTATTCATTCCGTCAGGAGAGTTCCTTCAGGAAAATTACAATTTTCAGCACAATCCCATTCAAAATCAGACAAACATTACAGGGAGACAGAAAAGGATCGCTTGATTGATTGATCACGTGTACAAGCGGCCCAAATGAGTTTCCTCCGCCGTGTGGCGGGTCTCTCCCTTAGAGATAGGGTGAGAAGCTCTGCCATCCGGGAGGAACTCAAAGTAAAGCCGCTGTTCCTCCACATGGAGAGGAGCCAGATGAGGTGGTCTGGGCATCTGGTCAGGATGCCACTTGAAAAACCCAGGACATGTTGGGAAGACTTTCTCTCCCGGCTGGCCTGGGAACGCCTCGGGATCCCCCGGGAAGAGCTGGACAAAGTGGCTGGGGAGAGGGAAACTTGGGCTTCCCTGTTTAGGCTACTGCCCCCGCGACCTGACCCCGGATAAGCAGAAGAAGACGGATGGATGGATGGATGAATGATCTCTACGAATGAGGTAGATCCCCTCCACTTGGTCTATTGAAAAGTAGCTCGCCTGCAGAAAAAGTGCGGTCATATTTGAACTAGTACACAGCAGTTAAAGAGCAAGTAACCTGGTAACAGACAATAAAACTATGGTGCTCTACTATAATATGATACATCATGTTGGGTCGATGAGTAAAACTGCATATGCGCCTCTATTTCCAATTAGGGAGCTCCATTTGGTAGGACTATTAAAATAATAAGTGTCCTGCCATGAGCCATGGCCAATATTTATATGATATTACAGAGCTTATTATTATTATAAAGGTGACAACCAGACGGCGCTTCATTATTTCCAGCGATCCATTTCCCCCGCAAAATAAATGACAGCGGTGAGAAATATGTATTTCAATATTCATGACACCTTTTCAGGTTCCTGTTGAGTAATGAGCCACTCTTCCATTGAGACACTTTTTATCTGTCGGACAGTCCTAGGATTGGGATTTACAACTTCAAAAGCTACCAAAAAGATCTGCAGCCCAAAGCAACATTTTATCTCGTTTATACCAGCATCACTTTAAACTATTAGCATCAGACAAATATGTGTATATTTTTATTGAAGTGAAAGATGCTTCTTGCAAATAATTGTCACAGCACATAAAAGAGGAGGAATGGACTGCCATCCCACAGCAGTGTGTGATGATTAGGCTGCTCAACTACACCTGGCTGTAAAATCTATTCAAGTAACCAATAAGCCCTACTGTAGTTTGTCTTTGTTTTTAAAAATAATTAAATCATTTAAACAACAGCAAAAAAGTGTAAGTTAGGTCGTCCACCGGGCATATTATTGGTGCCAATATTTTGTCACTTGACATACCTTACAGGCCAGAAGTTTGGACACAGCTTCTCCTCATACGATGGGTTTTCTTTATTTTCATGACTATTTACATTGTAGATAGTCACTGAAGGCATCAAAACTATGAATGAGGGAATGTGGAGAGAAAAAAAAGGTGAAATAACTGGAGGCGTGTCTTAATGAAATTAAACAATGGATGTTCGCTAACTTTTTGCAACTCAACGCCAAAAAAACGGAAATGCTGATTATCGGTCCTGCTAGACACCGACCTCTATTTAATAATACAACTAACATTTGACAACCAAACAATTAAACAAGGCGACACGGTAAAGAATCTGGGTATTATCTTCGACCCAACTCTCTCCTTTGAGGCACACATTAAAAGCGTTACTAAAACGGCCTTCTTTCATCTCCGTAATATCGCTAAAATTCGCTCCATTCTGTCCACTAAAGACGCTGAGATCATTATCCATGCGTTTGTTACGTCTCGTCTCGATTACTGTAACGTATTATTTTCGGGTCTCCCCATGTCTAGCATTAAAAGATTACAGTTGGTACAAAATGCGGCTGCTAGACTTTTGACAAGAACAAGAAAGTTTGATCACATTACGCCTGTACTGTATATACCTTTATATACATATATACATACATATATACCTGTACTGTATATACCTTTATATACATATATACATACATATATACCTGTACTGGCTCACCTGCACTGGCTTCCTGTGCACTTAAGATGTGACTTTAAGGTTTTACTACTTACGTATAAAATACTACACGGTCTAGCTCCATCCTATCTTGCCGATTGTATTGTACCATATGTCCCGGCAAGAAATCTGCGTTCAAAGGACTCCGGCTTATTAGTGATTCCCAAAGCCCAAAAAAAGTCTGCGGGCTATAGAGCGTTTTCATTTCGGGCTCCAGTACTCTGGAATGCCCTCCCGGTAAAAGTTCGAGATGCCACCTCAGTAGAAGCATTTAAGTCTCACCTTAAAACTCATTTGTATACTCTAGCCTTTAAATAGACTCCCTTTTTCGACCAGTTGATCTGCCCCTTCTTTTCTTTTTCTCCTATGTCCCACTCTCCCTTGTGGAGGGGGTCCGGTCCGATCCGGGGGCCATGTACTGCTCGCCTGTGTATCGGCTGGGGACATCTCTGCGCTGCTGATCCGCCTCCGCTTGGGATGGTTTCCTGCTGGCTCCGCTGTGAACGGGACTCTCGCTGCTGTGTTGGATCCGCTTTGAACTGGACTCTTGCGACTGTGTTGGATCCATTATGGATTGAACTTTCACAGTATCATGTTAGACCCGCTCGACATCCATTGCTTTCCTCCTCTCCAAGGTTCTCATAGTCATCATGGTCACCGACGTCCCACTGGGTGTGAGTTTTCCTTGCCCTTATGTGGGCCTACCGAGGATGTCGTAGTGGTTTGTGCAGCCCTTTGAGACACTAGTGATTTAGGGCTATATAAGTAAACATTGATTGATTGATTGATTGACCCAAACCCTGGAGTTGTAACTCTGGTGTGTGTTCATGCTTTTTAGTGACTAGCATGTCTATAAATGTACTTTTTCATCCATCTGCACTTCAACACAGAACTGTGAAGCGGCAGATTTTAAATTCATGCTTTCAATCATGATCACGTGGGCTCCTGACCCAATTGAAAAAAGAACATAAAAAGCTTCTGTGGCGACACATCTTTTCCAACCGGACCTCACCTTCTCACTCTTTCCCCCCATTCAGAAACTCGCCGCAGGGTTTATTTTGAAGATGGATAAAACATGTAGAAAAAGTGGCCTTTGGGCCTCATTTCACCAGGGAGGAGAATTCTCTCTGGGTTCATTAATGAAGCATGCAGCTCTTCACCAGAAGGCAGATGGATTCATTCTCCCCGCTTGCAAAAACAACGCTGCAGTGACACACCAAGCATTATTTCCATCAAAGGCGGAAACAAAAACGCTCATTAGTTCCTGTTTTGATGTATTAATCAGGCGTGGCAAGCTATTGTCCTTCATGCAAAAGTTGTGGCATCTAAACATCTACCTGATGACAATGAATGCAGCGGACATGCTTTGACAAATCTGGATCTTTTTAAGCGTCACTATGTTCATTTTTTATTCTGGCATGCTACATTTATTAGCATATTGGGTAACGTGTAATAATTATCAATTAATTCATAAATTACTAGTGGCAAGGAGGCCTTGAGAGTGTCTCGGTCTTATTCCAATGTGTGGCACAGTAGTCTCGGCTGTGTTACAGTAATTTTAGTATGGCATGGGTGCTCATTACGTCGATCGCGAGCTACCAGTCGACCGCGGGGGGTGTGTCAGTCGATCTCCAGCCAGGCTTTTAAAAAAAAATAGACCTAAAAATTAGTGATCATCAATCTTCACCAAGACGTCACTTAAATGACATTCACGGTACCGGAGGGTCTTGTGAGATGACGCTGGCTGCTGCAAGATCATTATTATGAAAATATGACCGAGAGGAAGGGGAGAAACACTTTTTTATTCCAACAGACTCTCGCGCCGTACCTTCCGTCAAAACTCTAAAGGCCGACTGCACATTTCCTATCTTCACAATAAAAGCCCTGCTTCATGCTGCCTGCGCTAACTAAATACAGCGTCTCGGAAAACTGGCGTGCACAAGCGATCCCTCAGAAAGCTGGCGTGCACAAGTGATCTGCACGCCAGCTTTCCGAGACTCTTATTTTGTTAGCGCAGGCAGCAAGAAGCAGGGCTTTTATTGTGAAGATAGGAAATGTGCAGTCGGCCTTTCGAGTTTTGACAGAAGGGACGGCGCGAGAGTCTGTTGAAATAAAAAGTGTTTCTCGCCTTCCTCTCCGTCATTTTTTCATAATAATGAACTGGCAGCAGCCAGCGTCATCTCACAAGACCCTCGGGTGCCGTGAATGTCAATCAAGCAAGCTACGGAATTTGCCGCCAATGTTTTTCTTGTAAAGTGTATGGAAGCTGGATGAATTAGATGCCAAAAACCAACCACTTTCATGTGGTATTGTACAGAAAAGACAACTTTTTTTCTCCTCCATTTGAAAATGTGGGCGTTATCATCATTACTGTCTGATTCCAATCAATGCAAGTCATCAGAATCAGGTAATACACCAACTTATATTCTTGTGTTTGTGAAAGAAAGACATCTGTATGTGTTACACATGCTTGTATTATCATTAAACACATTTAACTTGTTTACAAAAATGTCTCTTTCATAAATAAATAAATAAATATAAATGATATATATAAATGAGGTAGATCCCCTCGAGTTGGTCAATTGAAAAGTAGCTCGCCTGCAGAAAAAGTTTGGGCACCCCTGGTTTACTGTATTTTTTGGACTATAAGGTGCACTAAAACCCTTTATTTTTCTCAAAAACTGACAGTGCGCCTTTAAACCCTGTGTGGCTAATGGACATATTCCTTTTTAAAAATATTTTCCCAATGGTTTTCCTAGCAAGTGAAGTGAATTATATTTATGTAGCGCTTTTCTCTAGTGACTCAAAGCGCTTTTGCTTCCAATGGAACTGGTGCTTTACAGAGTGTAAATGGGACAATGAAAAAGGAGGATTACCTCCAAATTCTTCAGAACAAGGTCAAATCATCAGCCCGGAGGTTGGGTCTTGGGCGCAGTTGGGTGTTCCAACAGGACAATGACCCCAAACACACCTCAAAAGTGGTAAAGGAATGGCTAAATCAGGCTACAATGAAGCTTTTAGAATGGCCTTCCCAGAGTCTTAACCTAAATGTGTGGACAATGCTGAAGAAACAAGTCCATGTCCGAAAACCAACACAGTTAGCTGAATTGCACCAATTTTGTCAAGTGATTACATTTTGGATGATCGTCTGAATCTCGGACTTTTTTACAGACGGGCCCTGGCGGAGGTCTGAGCTCTCAATAGTGCTTTTCTGGTTTAGATGTTTTTCGAGGCTTAAGTAAATATTTCAAACATACATTAGCTGCTCTCGGCAGTATCATGAGATCTGATGATTCCGTATGAATTCATTGAAGAATGTTAATTTGTGACCCTTTGCAAATCTGTCATAAGAACAATGGAATGTTTCAGAGTCCAAGTTGATCCTTTAATTGAGTTGGTCTGCTTCCAGCTCTGATAACTTAATGTGTCTGATGCTGCTCATCGGTGATTTTTGCAGCATTTGGTTGGACCGTCTCCAAACAAAAAAGCCATTTTACATTCATAAACAGCGTCGAGTGGGAGATTGTACATGAAATTGTGAAGCAAGTGGATGAAAATGTCTCCCTATTAAGAAAACGTGCATTGCATCTTGTACATTTCAGTGAAGCCTCTGGATGTGGACTGATGCCAAACATAAACATTGCAACAAATAAATGTCTTCTCAACCAAAACGCAGCCATGGGGAATTTCTGCATGGATATGAAAATCTGCGTTTTTAAACATTCTCCTGAAGTAGCCAGTGAGAAGGTATATTTTTGACGTGACAGATGGTAAACACACGTCACGGCACAGGTAGTATTATACACAAAGGGGCGTGGCTATATGATAAAGATGCTAAATGAGAAATGTTTTCTGAGTTCAATCAATCAATCAATCAATCAATGTTTATTTATATAGCCCCAAATCACAAATGTCTCAAAGGACTGCACAAATCATTACGACTACAACATCCTCGGAAGAACCCACAAAAGGGCAAGGAAAACTCACACCCAGTGGGCAGGGAGAATTCACATCCAGTGGGACGCCAGTGACAATGTTGACTATGAGAAACCTTGGAGAGGACCTCAGATGTGGGCAACCCCCCCCCCCCCCCCTCTAGGGGACCGAAAGCAATGGATGTCGAGCGGGTCTAACATGATACTGTGAAAGTTCAATCCATAGTGGCTCCAACACAGCCTCGAGAGTTCAGTTCAAGCGGATCCAAGACAGCAGCGAGAGTCCCGTCCACAGGAAACCATCTCAAGCGGAGGCGGATCAGCAGCGTAGAGATGTCCCCAACCGATACAGGCGAGCGGTCCATCCTGGGTCCTGACGATCGGTCCATCCTGGGTCTCGACAAGGGAGGGGGGGGCATAGGAGAAAGAAAAGAAGCGGCAGATCAACTGGTCTAAAAAGGAGGTCTATTTAAAGGCTAGAGTATACAGATGAGTTTTAAGGTGAGACTTAAATGTTTCTACTGAGGTAGCATCTCGAACTGTTACCGGGAGGGCATTCCAGAGTACTGGAGCCCGAACGGAAAACGCTCTATAGCCCGCAGACTTTTTTTGGGCTCTAGGAATCACTAATAAGCCGGAGTCCTTTGAACGCAGATTTCTTGCCGGGACATATGGTACAATACAATCGGCAAGATAGGATGGAGCTAGACCGTGTAGTCTTTTATACGTAAGTAGTAAAACCTTAAAGTCACATCTTAAGTGCACAGGAAGCCAGTACAGGTGAGCCAGTATAGGTATATATGTATGTATATATGTATATAAAGTATATACAGTATAGGTATATATGTATGTATATATGTATATAAAGGTATATACAGTACAGGCGTAATGTGATCAAACTTTCTTGTTCTTGTCAAAAGTCTAGCAGCCGCATTTTGTACCAACTGTAATCTTTTAATGCTAGACATGGGGAGACCCGAAAATAATACGTTACAGTAATCGGGACGAGACGTAACAAACGCATGGATAACCATCTCGGCGTCTTTAGTGGACAAAATAGAGCGAATTTTAGCGATATTACGGAGATGAAAGAAGGCCGTTTTAGTAACGCGTTTTAATTGTTTGCATGCCTGTTATACAATTTTACATGACATTTTAAATAATAATTATGTTAGTTAATTGTCTACTAACTAGGAATTGCGTGTGAATGGTCCAATGCCAAAGTTGTACTGAAATGCTGACAGAATGTAATGTAAATGTAAGAATACCGTATTCTTCGGACTATAAATCGCAGTTTTTTTCATATTTTGGCCGGGGGTGCGACTTATACTTAGGAGCGACTTATATGTGAAATTATTGACACATTACCGTAAAATATCAAATAATATTATTTAGCTCATTCACGTAAGAGACTAGACGTATAAGATTTCATGGGATTTATGGATTAGGAGTGAGAGATAGTTTGGTAAAGGTATAGCATGTTCTATATGTTATAGTTAGGTTAACATAGCAGTTGCTAATTTATGCCTCATATAACCTACACTTATTCAGCCTGTTGTTCAATATTCTTTATTTATTTTAAATTGCCTTTCAAATGTCATTTCTTGCTGTTGGATTTTATCAAATAAATTTCCCCCAAAAATGTGACTTATACTCCAGTGCGACTTATATGTTTTTTTTTTCCTTCTTTATTCTGCATTTTCGGCAGGTGCGACTTATACTCTGAAAAATACGGTAGTTTGAATGGTTTGAATGTTGAAGAGTTTAAATTTCCAGGAAAACCGGAATTTGGTTTGGAACTTGGGAAAGCGGTAGTTTGAATGTCCAGGATGAGTTGAAGGTGGAATGGTTTGAATCGGTTGAAACGTGGGAATTGTGGAAGTTTAAAAACTGGACAATTCATTTTGAATGGTGAAAATAAACAAAACAATAAAAAGGAATTGTGGGATATTCGGGAATTTTTTTTTTTAGAATTGTGTCAGGTTTAAACACCAAACTATCTATTAAACAGAACAAGAAGAAAGGAATCAGGCGGAAACAGAGTTCAATTTAGCTCATGAGGAGAACGCATGGAGCTTCACACTCAGTTACAGTCTCACCCTACTCTCTGAAGACCAGTCCACGCTTTCCCTTTATTTATGCAGTTTAGCAGTTCCCTAGTTACATGCTGAGGCTGTTTCTAAAGGGAGGGGTCACACATTTTGCAAATCAGCTCCAGTACGTGATGGAATGTGCTGGGGGCCTTGTGATTGCGTCATGTCCCTGCTTTGAATCGCTGGAAATCGGGAGAAATTCTGGAAAATGGTTGCCCCGGGAGATTTTCCGGAGGGGCGCTGAACTTCGGGAGTCTCCCGGGAAAATCGGGAGGGTTGGCAAGTATGATTATTAGCGGTGAATGCGGGCCAGTTCTAATGTTAATTTGACATTGCCTCAAGGGCCAAATGAAATTACACGGCGGGCCAGAATTTGACACCCATGGTCTAAAACCAAGGTAACAGGTGAGTGAACTAAAGATTGAGATTAATTAGAGCAGTACGGAAGGGAGAAACATTGAACTGATTGATTCGTCCGACAGAGCAGCTTTTGATTGATAGCCCTCCCATTTTCTCAGCTTAGGGCTACAATTATTATTTTTCATGGCCATGACGTAGTTACTCACTGGTCTCGGTCACAGTGTCACTGCCATACAAAACACTCCCACTGACGATTAAGCCCATTCCTGTATCCGAGCGAATTTCCCAAAGTCTTGAAAAGATGCTGTCGCTGTGTATCTCCCCAGCGTGTCGAGATGTGCTGTTGCCAATGATGCTGCGAGAGCTGAGCAGAACTCTGGCCACCATGTCTGACGGGCCGCACGATGAGAGGAAGAAAAGTCTGGAGTTACTCAACAACATCCTGGAGGTCCTGAGCAGAGACAATGTGGTGAGACCAAGACTCAAATACACCCACTGATGAACAAAGCATGAGCTACACTTGCAGGTTGGAATTTGAACAGACACTTATTCAGTTAAGTTAGTTGTTAGTTGCGCCTAGAGATTCTGTCCATAAAAGTTAGGAACAGAATCGGTGACAAAGGACAGCCTTTCCTCATTGGAAACGTGTCCGACTTACTGCCGGCAATGCGGACCAAGCTCTGGCACTGATCATACAGGGAGCGGACCGCCACAATAAGACAGTCCGATACCCCATACTCTCTGAGCACTCCCCACAGGACTTCCCGAGGGACACGGTCCAATGCCTTCTCCAAGTCCACAAAGCACATGTAGACTGGTTGGGCAAACTCCCATGCACCCTCAAGAACCCTGCCGAGAGTAAAGAGCTGGTCCACAGTTCCACGACCAGGACGAAAACCACACTGTTCCTCCTGAATCCGAGGATCGACTATCCGGCGTAGCCTCCTCTCCAGTACACCTGAATAAACCTTACCAGGAAGGCTGAGGAGTGTGATCCCACGATAGGATAAACACACCCTCCGGTCCCCCTTCTTAAAGAGAGGAACCACCACCCCGATCTGCCAATCCAGAGGTAGGCGCAGCCAAGGGGTTGAGGGGTTCCGGTTTGGTGGCCGCGGGATTGGGTCTCTGCTTTTTGCAGATGATGTGGTCCTGATGGCTTCATCTGGCCGGGATCTTCAGCTCTCACTGGATCGGTTCGCAGCCGAGTGTGAAGCGACCGGAATGAGAATCAGCACCTCCAAGTCCGAGTCCATGGTTCTCGCCCGGAAAAGGGTGGAATGCCATCTCCGGGTTGGGGAGGAGACCCTGCCCCAAGTGGAGGAGTTCAAGTACCTAGGAGTCTTGTTCACGAGTGGGGGAAGAGTGGATCGTGAGATCGACAGGCGGATCGGTGCGGCGTCTTCAGTAATGCGGACGTTGTACCGATCCGTTGTGGTGAAGAAGGAGCTGAGCCGGAAGGCAAAGCTCTCAATTTACCGGTCGATCTACGTTCCCATCCTCACCTATGGTCATGAGCTTTGGGTCATGACCGAAAGGACAAGATCACGGGTACAAGCGGCCGAAATGAGTTTGGGTCTCTCCCTTAGAGATAAGGTGAGAAGCTCTGCCATCCGGGAGGAACTCAAAGTAAAGCCGCTGCTCCTCCACATGGAGAGGAGCCAGATGAGGTGGTTCGGGCATCTGGTCAGGATGCCACCCGAACGCCTCCCTAGGCAGGTGTTTAGGGCACGTCCAGTCGGTAGGAGGTCCCCAGGACACGTTGGGAAGACTATGTCTCCCGGCTGGCCTGGGAACGCCTCGGGATCCCCCGGGAAGAGCTAGACAAAGTGGCTGGGGGGAGGGAACTCTGGGCTTCTCTGCTTAGGCTGCTGCCCCCGCGACCCGACCTCGGATAAGCGGAAGATGATGGATGGATGGATAGTTGTTAGTTAGGTGATGATTTAGTTAGTCCATGAGACTATTAGGCAGTGAGGCAGTCAGTCTCGTGTGTCAGTTATTTAGTTACCGTATTTTTCGGACTGTAGGTCGCTCCGGAGTATAAGTCGCATTGGCCGAAATGCATAATAAAGAAGGAAAAAAACATATATACGTCGCACTGTAGTATAAGTCACATTTTTGGGGGAAATTGATTTAATAAAACCCAATAATATCAAGAAACATAGAAAAGAGGAATAATCCTACATGCCTGTTGCAAATAGCAAACAATGAAGCCAGAGAGAGTGTGGCGAGCAAGGTGAATAATTAGCTGTCTGATTAGTGCTCGACAGCAGGTGAGTGTGCCGACCACTAACCAGAGGCAGGTGAACCCAATTAGTACCCATAGGAACAAACCCAGAGGTGCACAAAACAGGAACTAAGGGAGTCCTAAACAAAACATGGATCATGACCACTTTTAAAACCATAACTAATGATATTGTTTTGCTGCAAAAAAAAAGCTGTACGGCTAATAAACAAAGCAGGATATTACGACCATACCCATCCATTATTTGTTAAATCAAAACTTATGAAATTTCAAGATATTGTTTATTATAAAATAACACAGATAATGTTCAAAGCAAAAATAAATACCCTTCCAGAAGGAATTCAAAAATACTTCAGCAAATACAATCTAAGAGATGAATCTAAGCTTATTTTACCAAAAGCAAGACTAGTTGTTAAACGTCGATGTTTATCTGTTCTCGGTGTTAATTTGTGGAATTCTGTTGGTGAAGAAATAAAAATGAGTGACTCAGTATTTAATTTCAAAAAGTGTATTTTAAAAAGTTATGTGAACTAGAAATGTATGTTTGTTTGGTTAAATGTTGTATTTAGAAGGTATGTATGTTTATCTATTTACAAAAAAGTGCATGTGTGTAAGTACATATTTTTGTATTATTTGTTGGGGGGCAGCTTAATGTAAATGCTGAATGACTATATTTCTTTTTGTGTTGCAGAATTATTAGAAAAGGTAACTTAATTGAATGTAAAAAAATGTATGTTGGGCATATAAGCTTTTTTGCTTCTGCCTGTTTCAGTCTTGTTATTAATTTTTGAATCGTGATCTATGTTTGAATATGTTTTTGTTAGACTGAAAATAAACTGAACTGAACTGAAACATTTGGTTTAAAAAAAGCCTATAACGCCATTTTTTGTTGTCCCCTTTACTTAGAGAAGTATCGAATAATATTGAAATACATTCATGTACCGGTACCAACATATTGGTTCCGGGACTAGTTTCTTGTGTAGACAAAGCAGGAACAGCAGAGTATTAACTCTTTACTGCTGGAGTTGTATGTCTGCATGGACTACGTAATATTCCTTAACATTTCCAGCAGAACTGCAGATGAACATCACTTTCCCGGCTAGTCGGACATTTCTAAATGAATATAAAGCAGCAGCAGGCTCCATGTTATCTGAAAAAGATGATAATTGCACCATGAAGTGGAACAATTATCATTCATCCAGCCAGTTAGTCGTGAGTCTGTTTGTAGTCTTATGTAGTCTTGCAACATGTAAAAGAGTAGAGCAACTGACCTTCGGTCTGTCTGTCCTTCATCATCCACTTGTGCTGTGCAGCAGGTCCTGACCCCCTGGAATTATGCACACTCACCACCACTTTCTTGCCTTTTCTTTTTTTTTTTAATTGCTCCCGCGAGTTGTTGACAATCTGCCGAGCCTTTGAAGGAAAGGTTTTGCTCTCGCAGCTCTGTTGGTGTGCTTAGCAGTAATGAGTCCTCAGCTTTCTCAGCAGAGAGACACTGAAGGCAAAAAAACGATGCAATTAATGAGGACGGCAAGGATTTACGTCGGGTGAAGTGCAGACTGGAAGATGTGGACGGCTGACACCGACAAATACTCTCATGTTTTAGACCATAAAAGCTGTGACTCACCACTTTTGCACACCGTATCAAATGAGACTCTCATGGGATCTACCCTATTTTTCGGACTATAAGACACACTTAAAACCTTTGAAGGCTTAGTGGCCACATGCGTGGACAGCACCTTTTAGCTCTTATTTCTCTAAATTGTGTACACTTCTGAATTGGGGTCTTATGGCCACTTATGTGGACACTTATGCTGCCATCTGGTGGTGTCAGAAGAGTATAACATACAATGAAATTTGGGAAAAAAACGTGTAAAAATAAGAATTAGCATGTCACTAAACATGAAGTATACATTGGTTTACTTATAGACTAAGTACATCATATCAAAAGATGGTTCTTAGTTTTTATTGTAATTAATTCTAATAAGCCCAAATAGCAAAGATAAATAGCGCGGAAAATACGGTACTCTCGGAGTCTCCGAGCCGCTCAGGCAAATCACATTGTCTAAAAATACATTTTCCAATCGATGATGTGATATCATATATATATATATATATATATATATATATATATATGTATATATATATATATATGTATATATACATATATATATATATATATATATATATATATATATATATATGTATATATATATATATATGTATATATACATATATATATATATATATATATATATATATATATACATACATATATATATATATATATGTGTGTGTCTTGATTGGATTATCCAGACAGTGGGCGGCATAGCTCGGTTGGTAGAGCGGCCGTGCCAGCAACTTGAGGGTTGCAGGTTCGATTCCTGCTTCCGCCATCCTAGTCACTGCCGTTGTGTCCTTTGGCAAGACACTTTACCCACCTGCTCCCAGTGCCACCCATACTGGTTTAAATGTAACTTAGATATTGGGTTTCACTATGTAAAGCGCTTTGAGTCACTAGAGAAAAGCGCTATATAATTAATTTCATTTCATTTCATAAATTAAAAAAAAGCATGTAAACAAACAGCTTGGACCTTAGGAGGTTAAAATACTTTCGTTTTCTCAAAACTGAACCCTGCACCATATAACCCGGTCCACTTAATTTTGGTTGTGCTTACCGACCTCGAAGCAATTTTATTTGGTACATGTTGAAATTATATGTGTGACCAGTAGATGGCAGTCACACATAAGACATTTGTGTAGACTGCAATATGATGACAGTCACACATAAGAGATACATGTAGACTGCAATATGACTCAAGTAAATAACACCCACACTTTAAATGTTCCATTGAGAATATGTAACATTACACACAGCGCTAAAAAGTATATCAAATGATATGTGGGGTGGTTGGTGGAGTAGCCATGCCAGTCACTTGAGGGTTCCAGGTTTGATCCCCTCTTCCGCCACCCTAGTCACTGCCTTTTTGTCTTTGGGCAAGACACTTTACCCACCTGCTCCCAGTGCCACCCACCCTGGTTTAAGTGTAACTCAGATAATGGGTTTCACTATGCAAAGTGCTCTGAGTCGCTAGAAAAAAGTGCTATGTAATTATAAATCACAATTCACTAAGTGTGACCAGTAGATGGCAGTCACACATAAGAGATACGTGTAGACTGCAATATGACTCAAGTAAAAAAACAAAACATTGTATATCTTCCATTTAGGGGTGTAACGGTACGTGTATTTGTATTGAAACGTTTCGGTACGGGGGTTTCGGTTTGGTTCGGAGGTGTACCAAACGAGTACACATGCTACCAGCGACCGGGCTAGGACAACATGTAAAAGCCAGAGCGGGAAGACCCTTTTGCCTCGTTAAGATCTCCTGTTTGAGAATACTTTGGATGCGCGATACAACAATGGAGGACGGAGGTTTGCCGACATTGTTCAGCAGCTGCTCCTGACAACACGTCAAACATGTGTTGCACCTTTCCTGCTTCCGGCTCCCAGACCGTAGTCGAGGAGCGCAGGGGAGACACTCCTTCAGGGCGGATGTATTTACACTGGCAACACCCTTCACGCTCCACAGCTTCGCATTCCAGGGTAAATGAAGAGTCCGGCGATTAGTTGCAAATCGTGGCTTTATTGAGGTCTTGCACATAGCCAATCCAACAAAACACCAGCCACTCCCCACACTCACCTACCGCTCCCTCACCTCGCTCGCCCACACACTCACCGCATTCAAGCAGCCTCTCCTCGGCGAGTCAGGCAGGGCTAAAGCAATAACAAATGTTTTTATAGCAGCAGATTTAAGTCCATATTGCATTAAAAACTAGATTTTGACCCACTTCTATGGTGGAAGAACAATGAGCCCATATATCCTATTACTGCCAAGTTAGGCAGGCTTGGGGGGAAGGAAAAGTTAATCTGAGGCTGAGTTTACTTGAAACTGTTAAATGTTGCACTTTTTATATGTAGAAGACAGTTTTTGTCGTTTTATTTAATCTGAGCAACAACTTGAGGCAGTTTAAGGTTGATTAACGTGGACCCCGACTTAAACAAGTTGAAAAACTTATTGGGGTGTTACCATTTAGTGGTCAATTGTACGGAATATGTACTGTACTGTGCAATCTACTAATAAAAGTATCAATCAATCAATCCATCAAAAAAAGCACTTTATAAGTAGAAAGGTTTTGTTAAGAAACCATTCTGAGCCTTGTCTTAGTTAGTTTGTGGGTTCTTCCGAGGATGTTGTAGTCGTAGTGATTTGTGCAGTCCTTTGAGACATTTGTGATTTGGGGCTATATAAATAAACATTGATTGATTGATTGATAGTTTTTATTTTATATATGTTGACCACATTAACCCTGGCAATGGACCCTGTGTGGACATGTATGTTATGCCATTGTTTACAAATTTGGTAAATAAATAACCCCAAAATGTATATTTTGTTGTTTTCTTTCTGTACCGAAAATGAACCGAACCGTGACCTCTAAACCGAGCTACGTACCGAACCGAAATTTTGGTGTACCGTTACACCCCTAGTTCCATTGAAAATATAGAAAATTACACATGGCGCTCAAAAATCTATCAAAATGTTTTAGTACAACTTTGGAGAGCCGCACCGCTGGATGGATTGTACTGTGCTTCAACATAGAAGTATTATTATGATGTGTGTTTAAGTAAGACGTATTATCTGGCGTTTTGTTTCGCAATGTTATGCAAAAAAACAACTTTTCTTGCTTTCTAGTACCTGCTGATCTGTATTTGGGATCTGCATGACTCCTGAAAAATTGCGCACTTCCGCCCTTGTAGTCTGTGACGAAGACGTAGTCGATAAGCTTCTTTCTTCTTTTTCTCCATCTTCTTGTTTTGGGACATTCATCCTCCGCTGTTGCCATTTCTAATATAAAGTTGTGTAAAATTCTTACTTATATCTGTCAGTAAACTCGCCGTGAAAGCACTAAAACATACCGGTGTAGTGAGTTTACATTATTCACCCAAGGAACTTTAGTTATTAGAGAGTTCCGGTCGGACGTTTTTTTTTACGGGACACATTGTTGTTGCACTTGTGAGTCATGGATGAGGAGATGCCGCTCCGTTATTGATTGAAGTCAATTCTGAATGTCCCTCTCACGGTATACAGTAGTGTGCCACGGCACAGTGGATGAAAAACACTGATATATACGATGCGTCCGCAATGTGAACACTCACTCGAGCAGGTTGCATTTATCCGACCAGAAAGTCACCAATAAGCATCCTAATTATTCCCCAAAATAGACGGTTACAAAATTAATAGTTGACAACGGCGCTGAAAACGGCTGTTTTAGGAACTTTCGTGAAAGTTCCAGCACTGCTTGCTGCAGACGCACTCTTCAACCAGACTTCGAAGCAAATTATCCCGTAAAAGGCGTGGCGCAGGGGAAGAGTGGCCGTGCACAACCCGAGGGTCCCTGGTTCAAATCCCATCTAGTACCAACCTCGTCATGTCCGTTGTGTCCTGAGCAAGACACTTCACCCTTGCTCCTGATGGCGCCTTGCATGGCAGCTCCCTCCATCAGTGTGTGAATGTGTGTGTGAATGTGGAAGTAGTGTCAAAGCGCTTTGAGTACCTTGAAGGTAGAAAAGCGCTATACAAGTACAACCCATTTATTTATTTATTTAAAACTGCAAGAGCCAAAATACTTTTCCTCTTATTTTCTTAATCTATGCTGCGCAATAATTTGCTCCAAAAAATGTTGACTTTGATTGCACAAACTCTTTGAAATTGCCACAAATATGCTAATACTGAGACTAACGAGAGTTGAAGCCATGTTTAGTCCTGTAAACACTGGAGTGTGTGTGACGTCATGTCCGGACGCGGGTCGGATTGCATTCACGTTAGAATTGACGTTTTCTTGTATTGTGAACAGCAGCTAAAAATTTCTGATTCGACAAAAAAAAAATAAAAAAATCTTGAATTGGACATCCGACCCTGCAGTGTGACCGCAGCCAGACCGAGGCGTTTAGGTTTGTGTCGGAATTGTGACATCCACCTCTAAATTCCATTCCTAAAGAATACAACTTTTTTTTTCCTCAAAAAAAAAAAAAACAAATGGTGTGGTGGGCTCATTTTAGACTAGTTTCATCCATCCATCCATTTTTCTACCGCTTAATCCCATTTTTCCATTTTCTACCGCTTGTTCCCTTTTTGGGGTCGCGGGGGGCACTGGCGCCTATCTCAGCTACAATCGGGCGGAAGGCAGGGTACACCCTGGACAAGTCGCCACCTCATCGCAGAGACTAGTTTCAAAAAGGTGAAAACATATTTCGTATTTTTCGGATTATTCGCCACACCGGCTGAAAATGCATGATAAAGAAGGAAAAAAAACATATAGAAGTTGTACTGGAGTATAAGTAGCATTTTTAGGGGAAATGTATTTGATAAAATCCAACAGCAAGAATAGACATTTGAAAGGCAATTTAAAATAAAAAAAGAATAGTGAACAACAGGCTGAATAAGTGTAGGTTATATGAGGCATAAATAAGCAACTGCTATGTTAACCTAACATATTATGGTAAGTCATTCAAATAACTATAACATATAGAACATGCTATACCTTTACCAAACTGAGGCATGTTAAAAAAAATTATGCACTTTGTGACTTCAATAATAAATATGGCAGTGCCATGTTGGGCATTTTTTTCCATAACTTGAGTTGATTTATTTTGCAAAACCTTGTTACATTGTTTAATGCATCCAGCGGGCACCACAACAAAATTAGGCATAATAATGTGTTCATTCCACGACTGTATATATCGTATCAGTTGATATGGGAATCGGTAATTAAGAGTTGGACGATATCGGATATCGGCAGAAAAGCCATTATCGGACATCTGTACTATTTATGCTATGGGCTTGCGTGTGGGGGGGGGGGGGCATTTTTGTCATGACATGGTGGTTTTCGCAGCTTGTTCTCCTGGGATGCAAACGGACTACTCTGGACCAGGCGTGAAGGTAGAGACATTTTTAATTAATCACTATCAAAATAGGAACAAACAAAAAGGCGCACGAGGCGAAAACACAACTTGGACAGAACTACAGACAAGAAACTAAACTGTGGCATGAATTAACACAACTTACTTGGCATGAAAACGAGCAGCATGAACTATGGCATGAACAGAGCAACATGAACTAATCATGAAAGGAGCAATGTCGGCAGACAAACTGTATGGCAAGGGTGGTTTAAATAGTGTCATGATTAGAGCCAGGTGAGCGCCTGAACACCAGCGGCAGGTGCAAGTCATAAATCACCATGGCAACCAAAACAAACAAGAGCGCACCAAAAAACAGGAACTAATGGAGTTAAAAACAACAGAAAACAACAAAAACATAATCCAGACCACCGAACATGACATTTTTTAAGTCAATCAAGGCCAATATTCTCCTATGGGGAAGTTTAACTTGTAATTGTGACGAACAGACATTTATCAAATATTTTCTCTTCCACCACTAACAGTAACATAAGATAGCTGGTGGTGGTCTTGTTATATTGTTTGGTTTGAAAAAGTTGCAACAGCATGAAGCAGGACGTACCCTGCGAACAAAAAAACAGACTTGTTTTGCCATTTGGATTTCAAAAAAATAAACTCTGATCTTAAAATTTCCTCTGTAGTTGCCACTCAAAAAGAAGACCTCATGAAAAACACATACCGTATTTTTCGGAATATAACTCGCTCCGGAGTATAAGTCGCACCTGCAGAAAATGCATAATAAAGAAGGCAAAAAACATATATAAGTCGCGCTGGAGTATAAGTCGCATTTTTTTGGGAAATGTATTTGATAAAAGCCAACAGCAAGAATAGACATTTGAAAGGCAATTTAAAATAAATAAAGAATAGTGAACAACAGGCTGAATAAGTGTAGGTTATATGAGGCATAAATAAGCAACTGCTATGTTAACCTAACATATTATGGTAAGAGTCATTCAAATAACTATAACATATAGAACATGCTATACCTTTACCAAACTATCTCTCACTCCTAATCCATAAATCCTATGAAATCTTCTTCCTGGATGTGGCTTCTAAACAACTCTGCCGCTTCCTCTTGTCCTTTTCTGCTGCATATTTCACTACGTCCAGCTTGTAATCTGCACTACATGATTTCCTTTTCAGCCCTTCTCACTTTTTATAAGTTACCGCTAACGATGAAATGATCCATCCTAATAGCTACAGCAGTAGCATGTTGCATTTCATGACCCAAAATGCACTTCTTCCATGACCCTCCTCCTGCCAAATTATTTTCGGTTGACGTGTGTGTGACCATTGCTGACATTTTCTTCGTCTCTTCCGCGAATGAAATAAATAATATTATTTGATATTTTACGGTAATGTGTTAATAATTTCACACATAAGTCGCTCCTGAGTATAAATCGCACCCAAACTATGAAAAAAAACTGCGATTTATAATCCGTAAAATACGGTACAGAAAAAATCTATATTAACATTATCAGTCAAGCAATGCTGTTTGTTATCTGATGGCATAAATAAAGCGTAACTGTTTGTGTTCATTTGTGTTTTGGTTCAGGACTGTTAGTCACACAAGGCAGGGTGACTTTGTCAACAACGTTTTATAAAGAGTTTGTATCAGAGGGATCATGAAAATGTAATTGGCTGCACAACGCTTTTAACCACACAGACATTTTAATAAGGCTTGATGACATTCAGCAGCAGGCAAATAGCGTTGATTAACAAAGTAACCACGGCAACCTGGAGCAAATACAGCGACTTGATGGTAGCCTTCTCACCCCTCATGTTGGACTCCTGCCTCTCTTGTTTACTCCCTTCTCTTCCACGCCTGATTACGACGCTGGGCCGAACTACGCAGGGAGATACATAGTTTGGAATTCATGAGCAGCATCAAATCAGGATTCCAGCAGGGAAAGATTCACAGCAAAACAACCCCAACTGGAAAAAAATAATCAGATTTCTTTATTGGTGAGTAAACAATGTCACCAGCCAGGGTGGAACTGTGGACCAGCTCTATACTCTGGGCAGGGTTCTTGAGGGTGCATGGGAGTTTGCCCAACCAGTCTACATGTGCTTTGTGGACTTGGAGAAGGTATTGGACCGTGTCCCTCGGGAAGTCCTGTGGGGAGTGCTCAGAGAGTATGGGGTACCGGACTGTCTTATTGTGGCGGTCCACTCCCTGTATGATCAGTGCCAGAGCTTGGTCCGCATTGCTGGCAGTAAGTCGGACACGTTTCCAGTGAGGGTTGGACTCCGCCAAGGCTGTCCTTTGTCACCGATTCTGTTCATAACTTTTATGGACAGAATTTCTAGGTGCAGTCAAGGCGTTGAGGGGTTCCGGTTTGGTGACCGCAGGATTTGGTCTCTGCTTTTCGCAGATGATGTGGTCCTGATGGCTTCATCTGACCGAGATCTTCAGCTCTCACTGGATTGGTTTGCAGCCGAGTGTGAAGCGACCGGAATGAGAATCAGCACCTCCAAGTCTGAGTCCATGGTTCTCGCCCGGAAAAGGGTGGAGTGCCATCTCCGGGTTGGGGAGGAGCCCCTGCCCCAAGTGGAGGAGTTCAAGTACCTAGGAGTCTTGTTCAAGAGTGGATCGTGAGATCGACAGGCGGATCGGTGCGGCGTCTTCAGTAATGCGGACGTTGTACCGATCCGTTGTGGTGAAGAAGTAGCTCAGCCGGAAGGCAAAGCTCTCAATTTACCGGTCGATCTACGTTCCCATCCTCACCTATGGTCATGAGCTTTGGGTCATGACCGAAAGGACAAGATCACGGGTACAAGCGGCCGAAATGAGTTTCCAGGTCTGTCCCTTAGAGATAGGGTGAGAAGCTCTGTCATCCGGGAGGAACTCAAAGTAAAGCCGCTGCTCCTCCACATCGAGAGGAGCCAGATGAGGTGGTTCAGGCATCTGGTCAGGATGCCACCCGAACGCCTCCCTAGGGAGGTGTTTAGGGCACGTCCAGCTGGTAGGAGGCCACGGGGAAGACCCAGGACACGTTGCGAAGACTATGTCTCCCGGCTGGCCTGGGAACGCCTCGGGATCCCCCGGGAAGAGCTAGACGAAGTGGCTGGGGAAAGGGAAGTCTGGGTTTCCCTGCTTAGGCTGTTGCCCCCGCGACCCGACCTCGGATAAGCGGAAGAAGATGGATGGATGGATGGATGGACCAGCCAAGGTGCTAAGTGAACCGGTTTGGAATTTATTTGTTTCCTTTTCCAATTTCTGCTTTGTTTTGTGTCCCAGCCGCAGCTGCTGATTCTCAACTCCCACTGACACATGCAATTTATGAGTGTTTTGTTTATAGACATCCTAGAAAAAAAAAACGTCTGTTATTTTCCAACCTCTCCCTTAACTGTGTGCAGATCTCCCGCTACCTGGCTGATCTGCAGTTATTATAGAAAGCTTTTATAAAAACAAAAACATATGCAAAACCCCTGACATTTCTATGTAAACGATTCTTTTAGAGTTGAGGGCTGTCCTAATTATCTTAAATTCCTCACGCTATTCAAAGCCCCCTCTCATCCCTTCCCTCCCGTATTATTTCCGAGTAAGGATCTTCAGCAATGCCAGCAGGAACCCCCTCAGTTATTCAAGTGTTGTATTCCCAAACACTCACTGTATTATCTCAAAGTCTTTGTTTCCGGAATGACAGACAGAGCGCTTCATCCTGATTGCAAAGGAGAAAACATGGCGGCGGTCCATGTTTTTTCAGCCCGACTTATTGTTGTCTTGTGTCTGTTCTTGTAGGGAGAGACATTTCAACACATCCAGGACATCGTGGTGTCGCTGCTGAGGATCATCAACCAGACAGTCATCACCATGGGCCGCGAGCATGCTCTAATTGTGAGTACAATAATGCAATACTCGTCATTTGATTGGATAGAGTAGTGACCTTTTTTGGGGGGCTAAAAGGCGCACTTAAAACCCTTAATTTTCTCAAAACTCTACAGTGTGCCTTATAACCCGTCCAGAATCATTTTGGTTGTGCTTACCGACCTTGAAGCTATTTTATTTGGTACATGGTGAAATGATAAGTGTGACCAGTAGATGGCAGTCACACATAAGATATATGTGTAAACAACGCCAACATTTGATATGTTCCATTGAAAATAAAGACAAATTTTTTTTAAATCCATTAAAATGTTTTAGTAGGACTTTGGTGAGCTATGACGCTTCACCGCTTGATGGATTGTACTGTGCTTCAACATAGGAGTATTATTATGGTGTGTATAAGGTAAGACATTGTATCTGGCAATGTTATGCAAAAGCAACTTTTCTTACCTTCTGGTACCTGCTGATCTCTGTTTGGGATCCTGAAAATTTGCGCGAGTCCACCATTGTAGTCTGTGTCAACACCGTAGTCAATAAATGTCTTCTTTTTCCTCTACCTTGTTGTTATGGGCCAGTCATCCTCCGCTGTTGTAAAGTTCTTACTTATATCTGTCAGTAAAATCCCCATGAAAGCGTTAAAACATACCGGTGCAGTGGTCAGGTCATTTTCTACCGCTTATTCCCTTTCGGGGTCGCGGGGGACGCTGGCGCCTATCTCAGCTACAATCGGGCGGAAGGCGGGGGTACCGGTGCAGTGACTTTACATAATTCAACCAAGGAACTTTAGTTATAGAGAGTTCCAGTCGAATGTTTTTTTATGGGACACATTTGTTGTAGTTGTTGCTTCCGGATGAGGAGATGATTGAAGTAAAGTTTGAATGTCATTACAACAGTTAGCGCCATCTTTTGACACTTCTTCAATTCCCGTCCTTGCACGCTACACCGCTACAACAAAGATGACAGGGAGAAGACACTGTCGAAGTGGAGGCACGTACATAAGACCGCCCACAAAACGGCGCATCCTGAAGTGACTGTCAGAAAGCGGCTTGAAGATGATGTGTAAAACATCATCTATGCAACATTTTGAGCAAAGAACCACCGTTACATGTTATGTAGACCAGTGGTCCCCAACCTTTTTGTATCTGCAGACTGGTCAACGCTTAAAATTTTGTCCCGCGGCCCGGCGGGACAAATTATAATGTAGATGGTCAAATAAATGAAAAAGGGACGTTTTTGTCATGAAAAAGGGAGGTTTTTGTGGTTGGTGCACTAATTGTAAATGTATATTGTGTTTATTATGTTGTGGACCACTGATGTAGACCACAAGGAAGTCTTTTACATTCAGAAAAAAATCATATTATGACCCCTTTAATGCACCTTTTGTATGAAAAAAGACCCGACTAGACCCGCTCATCTGCAGTGCGCCTTTGAAACCGGTGCGCCCTACGGTCTGGAAAATATGGTATATGTATATATATTATTTAGAGGAACAGTTTATTTCAGAATGCTGACCATGTTGTTGGATTAAACCTGAGTGTTGTGCCTTGTGAAAGGCAGACTTTTGACCTATTTAGATCCTTATTAAGATGTAGAAGACGAGTGAAAGTTGAATATTTATTACCATGTCCCCGCTTATGATAATAACTTCACTTACTTTGTGTACTGATTACAGACTTGTATAAACAACTTGCTGTGTAAACAAAAGCAGCCTTTGTTCAAAACACACACCTTTATTGTACGCGTGGGAGGACGCAGATAGGCTGCTTCATTTCTCAGAGTCTGGTATCATCCAGAGCTGTAATTGCGGCCAAATTATCAGCCATTACCGCTTCACAAGGTGCTTATGTGAGATGAGTGCTTTACACCGCTTCCAGCCCAAAAGTCTTTCTGTGTGTCAGAGTAACAATAAAGTTGGCCCCCGTGTGGGATTTTGATGACTAAAGAGGTTCATATCCTTTCAAAAAAGAATAGCCCCCCAAAACATCTGCATCTGTAGAATTTGTATCCTTGTCCAACTCACTGGAGTTGGATAGTGTGCATCAACCCCACACACAACACTAGAGTTGGATAGTGTGCATCAACCCCACACACAACACTCGAGTTGGATAGTGTGCATCAACCCTACACTAGAGTTGGATAGTGTGCATCAACCACACACACAACACTAGAGTTGGATAGTGTGCATCAACCCCACACTAGAGTTGGATAGTGTGCATCAACCCTACACTAGAGTTGGATAGTGTGCATCAACCCTACACTAGAGTTGGATAGTGTTCATCAACCCCAGACATAACACTAGAGTTGGATAGTGTGCATCAACCCCAAACACAACACTAGAGTTGGATAGTGTGCATCAACCCCACACACAACACTAGAGTTGGATAGTGTGCATCAACCCTACACTAGAGTTGGATAGTGTGCATCAACCCTACACTAGAGTTGGATAATGTGCATCAACCCTACACTAGAGTTGGATAGTGTTCATCAACCCCAGACACAACACTAGAGTTGGATAGTGTGCATCAACCTCACACACAACACTAGAGTTGGATAGTGTGCATCAACCTCACACACAAAACTAGAGTTGGATAGTGTGCATCAACCATACACTAGAGTTGGATAGTGTGCATCAACCCTACACTAGAGTTGGATAGTGTGCATCAACCCTACACTAGAGTTGGATAGTGTTCATCAACCCCAGACACAACACTAGAGTTGGATAGTGTGCATCAACCCCAAACACAACACTAGAGTTGGATAGTGTGCATCAACCCCACACACAACACTAGAGTTGGATAGTGTGCATCAACCCTACACTAGAGTTGGATAGTGTGCATCAACCCTACACTAGAGTTGGATAGTGTGCATCAACCCTACACTAGAGTTGGATAGTGTGCATCAACCCCACACTAGAGTTGGATAATGTGCATCAACCATACACTAGAGTTGGATAGTGTGCATCAACCCTACACTAGAGTTGGATAGTGTGCATCAACCCTACACTAGAGTTGGATAGTGTTCATCAACCCCAGACACAACACTAGAGTTGGATAGTGTGCATCAACCCCAAACACAACACTAGAGTTGGATAGTGTGCATCAACCCCACACACAACACTAGAGTTGGATAGTGTGCATCAACCCTACACTAGAGTTGGATAGTGTGCATCAACCCTACACTAGAGTTGGATAGTGTGCATCAACCCTACACTACTAAAGTTGGATAGTGTGCATCAACCCTACACTAGAGTTGGATAGTGTGCATCAACCTCACACACAAAACTAGAGTTGGATAGTGTGCATCAACCATACACTAGAGTTGGATAGTGTGCATCAACCCTACACTAGAGTTGGATAGTGTTCATCAACCCCAGACACAACACTAGAGTTGGATAGTGTGCATCAACCCCAAACACAACACTAGAGTTGGATAGTGTGCATCAACCCTACACTAGAGTTGGATAGTGTTCATCAACCCCAGACACAACACTAGAGTTGGATAGTGTGCATCAACCCCAAACACAACACTACAGTTGGATAGTGTGCATCAACCCCACACACAACACTAGAGTTGGATAGTGTGCATCAACCCCACACACAACACTAGAGTTGGATAGTGTGCATCAACCCTACACTAGAGTTGGATAGTGTGCATCAACCCCACACACAACACTAGAGTTGGATAGTGTGCATCAACCCTACACTAGAGTTGGATAGTGTGCATCAACCCCACACACAACACTAGAGTTGGATAGTGTGCATCAACCCCACACTAGAGTTGGATAGTGTGCATCAACCCCACACACAACACTAGAGTTGGATAGTGTGCATCAACCCCACACTAGAGTTGGATAGTGTGCATCAACCCCACACTAGAGTTGGATAGTGTGCATCAACCCCACACACAACACTACAGTTGGATAGTGTGCATCAACCCTACACTAGAGTTGGATAGTGTGCATCAACACACACACACAACACTAGAGTTGGATAGTGTGCATCAACCCCACACTAGAGTTGGATAGTGTGCATCAACCCCACACTAGAGTTGGATAGTGTGCATCAACCCCACACTAGAGTTGGATAATGTGCATCAACCCCACACTAGAGTTGGATAGTGTGCATCAACCCCACACTAGAGTTGGATAGTGTGCATCAACCCCACACACAACACTACAGTTGGATAGTGTGCATCAACCCTACACTAGAGTTGGATAGTGTGCATCAACCACACACACACAACACTAGAGTTGGATAGTGTGCATCAACCCCACACTAGAGTTGGATAGTGTGCATCAACCCCACACTAGAGTTGGATAGTGTGCATCAACCCCACACTAGAGTTGGATAGTGTGCATCAACCCCACACTAGAGTTGGATAGTGTGCATCAACCCCACACTAGAGTTGGATAGTGTGCATCAACCCCACACTAGAGTTGGATAGTGTGCATCAACCCCACACACAACACTAAAGTTGGATAGTGTGCATCAACCCCACACTAGAGTTGGATAGTGTGCATCAACCCCACACACAACACTAGAGTTGGATAGTGTGCATCAACCCCACACACAACACTAGAGTTGGATAGTGTGCATCAACCCCACACACAACACTAGAGTTGGATAGTGTGCATCAACCCCACACACAACACTAGAGTTGGATAGTGTGCATCAACCCCACACTAGAGTTGGATAGTGTGCATCAACCCCACACTAGAGTTGGATAGTGTGCATCAACCCCACACACAACACTAGAGTTGGATAGTGTGCATCAACCCTACACTAGAGTTGGATAGTGTGCATCAACCCCACACACAACACTAGAGTTGGATAGTGTGCATCAACCCCACACTAGAGTTGGATAGTGTGCATCAACCCCACACACAACACTAGAGTTGGATAGTGTGCATCAACCCCACACACAACACTAGAGTTGGATAGTGTGCATCAACCCCACACACAACACTAGAGTTGGATAGTGTGCATCAACCCCACACTAGAGTTGGATAGTGTGCATCAACCCCACACTAGAGTTGGATAGTGTGCATCAACCCCACACACAACACTAGAGTTGGATAGTGTGCATCAACCCTACACTAGAGTTGGATAGTGTGCATCAACCCCACACACAACACTAGAGTTGGATAGTGTGCATCAACCCCACACACAACACTAGAGTTGGATAGTGTGCATCAACCCCACACTAGAGTTGGATAGTGTGTATCAACCCCACACTAGAGTTGGATAGTGTGCATCAACCCCACACACAACACTAGAGTTGGATAGTGTGCATCAACCCCACACTAGAGTTGGATAGTGTGCATCAACCCCACACTAGAGTTGGATAGTGTGCATCAACCCCACACACAACACTAGAGTTGGATAGTGTGCATCAACCCTACACTAGAGTTGGATAGTGTGCATCAACCCCACACACAACACTAGAGTTGGATAGTGTGCATCAACCCCACACACAACACTAGAGTTGGATAGTGTGCATCAACCCCACACTAGAGTTGGATAGTGTGCATCAACCCCACACACAACACTAGAGTTGGATAGTGTGCATCAACCACACACTAGAGTTGGATAGTGTGCATCAACCCCACACACAACACTAGAGTTGGATAGTGTGCATCAACCCCACACACAACACTAGAGTTGGATAGTGTGCATCAACCCCACACACAACACTAGAGTTGGATAGTGTGCATCAACCCCACACACAACACTAGAGTTGGATAGTGTGCATCAACCCCACACACAACACTAGAGTTGGATAGTGTGCATCAACCCCAGACACACCACTAGAGTTGGATAGTGTGCATCAACCCCACACACAACACTAGAGTTGGATAGTGTGCATCAACCCCACACACAACACTAGAGTTGGATAGTGTGCATCAACCCCACACACAACACTAGAGTTGGATAGTGTGCATCAACCCCACACACAACACTAGAGTTGGATAGTGTGCATCAACCCCACACACAACACTAGAGTTGGATAGTGTGCATCAACCCCACACTAGAGTTGGATAGTGTGCATCAACCCCACACTAGAGTTGGATAGTGTGCATCAACCCCACACACAACACTAGAGTTGGATAGTGTGCATCAACCCCACACACAACACTAGAGTTGGATAGTGTGCATCAACCCCACACACAACACTAGAGTTGGATAGTGTGCATCAACCCCACACACAACACTAGAGTTGGATAGTGTGCATCAACCCCACACTAGAGTTGGATAGTGTGCATCAACCACACACACAACACTAGAGTTGGATAGTGTGCATCAACCCCACACTAGAGTTGGATAGTGTGCATCAACCCCACCTAGAGTTGGATAGTGTGCATCAACCCCACACTAGAGTTGGATAGTGTGCATCAACCCCACACTAGAGTTGGATAGTGTGCATCAACCCCACACTAGAGTTGGATAGTGTGCATCAACCACACACACAACACTAGAGTTGGATAGTGTGCATCAACCCCACACTAGAGTTGGATAGTGTGCATCAACCCCACACTAGAGTTGGATAGTGTGCATCAACCCCACACTAGAGTTGGATAGTGTGCATCAACCCCACACTAGAGTTGGATAGTGTGCATCAACCCCACACACAACACTAGAGTTGGATAGTGTGCATCAACCCCACACTAGAGTTGGATAGTGTGCATCAACCCTACACTAGAGTTGGATAGTGTGCATCAACCCCACACTAGAGTTGGATAGTGTGCATCAACCCCACACAACAGATTTTAATGAGACCTGGGGATTATTTTGCCTGTTTGGGTGGAGCATCTTTATAGTTGTGTGACGAACACGTCAGCATCCGGAAGGCTCCATGGTATGTAGATTTATAATGTAGATGGTTAAATAAATCTTCTTTAACTTGGCTGGCAAGTAGACATCATAGATCCAATACAGGAATATTCCTTCTTTCCAAAGATGATAAGTGATGTTCATTTAATATTTGATGTTGTTCGTAGGAGTGTGCAGCATCACACTGAGAGCAGTGGGACTCTGTCAATGGCAAACAAATGAGCACGACGCGGTAGAGTTGTACGCAAATTACAACAAAGATAATAAAAATATGCTAACTGCTCCAATTAACGCCGCCGTTCAATTAACCCCCCAGTCTGTTATAGTTGCAGGCCGTGTGGTCGAGAAAAACAAATAACCACAGGGGTCTCTCATGAAAAAAACATTGGGATTAACTAGAGATGTGCAATATCATTTATTTCAAACACATACTGATACTGAAAACTTATTCTTGGCAGTTTTTTGAGATTGAGATTTGACTATAGTTTGTTCACACCGTTCTTTACGGAAGGCTTTGGGGCCGCTCAGGTGTCTTTGTTGGCTTTCAGAACACCGTCGTACTGAAGCGAGCGTTCCATGTGGCTGATAAGGTTTGATGGGTTGAAAAAGTTGCCATGTTTGTTTATAGTTAGTTCGTTACAAGTTTATGACCAACTCCTGCAGGGTTTGATTGTTTCAGGGGCCACATTTGCAGAAAGCTAAAGATCCTTGCATCCTTGCGGGACTTCTCCCGTCACTATCATCAAAGTTTATTTATGTAGCCCTTAATCACGAGTGTCGGATCCAGACGGTCTTATTTTGTAGATTCCAGAGAAGCGACAACCTCTACCGTGGACATTTTCATTTTGGCCAATTTATTTTGTCAGTGTTTCATGGGCGTTTAGCAGTTTTTAACCCTTGTGTGGTGTTCGGGTCTGTGGGACCCATTTTCATTTTTGTATTAAAAGAAAAATGATACAATTAATTAATTTTTCAAACTAAAACTCACTGACTTTGGCTCATTTTCTGTGAAGAACATATATCAGAATACATATTTAATGACCACACACCATATGTACCCCTACACAGGGGGGGGTGTCCGGGGCCACTGGACCCGGGGCTAATAGAAGTGTGGAAATTGATGTTCTGTGTAACACACACATGCACATGGCAGGCCTAGACAGGAGGAGGACAGAGTGTAGGTACACAGAGCATCAGAAGGGTCAAATGTGCGACAAAATGAGAGCAGACAGTGTTGACAAACAGGTGCAGAAACACAAAAGAAGAATCCCTGTGGAATGCAGAAACTGGCAGAGAATTTTTCCGTGCAACGCTCATATTGTTACTCAGCCAGCGTTTGTGGGTCTGATGGCCCCGTGGCCTTTTGTGGTTTTTAATGCCTCACAATCACATCACTTTTATTTATAATAGTGAAGAGATGTTAGGTGTATTGGCAACACTAAATGGTCCCTAGTGTGTGAATGTTGTCTGTCTATCTGTGTTGGCCCTTGTGATGAGATGGAGACTTGTCCAGGGTGTAGCCCGCCTTCCGCCCGATTGTAGCTGAGATAGACACCAGGGAATAATCGGTAGAAAATGGATGGATGGATGTTTACCTTATCCCAAAAAACCACTGTAAAAATCAGTATTTGAACATAAAAGTGTTTGAATGTGAGGCATTAAAAGCCACAAACTGCAAGGGGGTCCATCAGACCCACAGACGCTGGCTGAGTAACAACAATATGAACGTTGCACAAGGGTTAAGGACAGGGGTGTCAAACTCATTTTAGATCAGGGGCCACATGGAGAAAAATCTACTCCCAAGTGGGAGTAGATTTTAGAGTAGATAGACTGCTTAAATGCCCGCACAATAACTTAAAAATAAAGACAACTTTAGATTGTTTTCTGTGTTTAAAAATAGAAGAAGCACATTCTGAAAATGTACAAATCATAATGTTTTTTTTACACTTACATGTTGTGGTTAATAGTATTCTATCTTTAGTGAAGTGAAGTGAATTATATAGCACTTTTCTCTAGTGACTCAAAGCGCTTTACATAGTGAAACCCAATATCTAAGTTACATTTAAACCAGTGTGGGTGGCACTGGGAGCAGGTGGGTAAAGTGTCTTGCCCAAGGACACAACGGCAGTGACTAGGATGGCGGAAGCGGGAATCGAACCTGCAACCCTCAAGTTGCTGGCACGGCCGCTCTACCAACCGAGCTATGCCGCCCCTTTATTTGTCTTTATTTATATTTTCTGAATGAATGATCAGTCAACTCAATGGTGTTCATTTTCAATCTATCAAGATTAAAAAATATCAAAATCAAATTACAGTATGTAGTTTGATCATTTTACTTGATTGATGTACTAATATCATGTGTTTTATTTTGTACATATGTACCATCATCCAGAGATACAAAGAATTGCTAATGCATGTAGAAGAACTATTTCTTTCATTCAACAATTTTAGGTCAATTTGTAAACTTAGCAAACTCATCCCGCGAGCCGGATAAAACCTGTTAGCGGTCTGTACGTTTGACACCCGGGGTTAAGGACCTTCTGCCAAAATGTGAGTCCCTCCCAAATGTCTGCGTACTGAACAGTAGTTGAATAGCCCGAATGATAACAAAGAGAGGACCTAAGATGGAACCTTGAGGAACGCCACCAGTATAACTAAAGGACCTAAGATGGAACCTTGAGGAACGCCACCAGTATAACTAAAGAAGGTGAACAAAAGACTACAGACTGCATGGGAGCTAAAGAAGCTACAGCAACACCTTAGTTATATAAATCATATTACTCAAACAAATTGCAACCGACACAAATGAGAGGATTTAAAGTGTTGCCTTCAGTTTATGTAAATCACACGTTTGGACTCCAGGGTTGAAATGTCAATGCAAGGATCTGCCAGTGGTCCAAGGTCATCTGTACTCCAGGAGCACTCTAGTGTTTTTAGGAATCTGGTTTCTCAAGTTTTGAATCGCTCTGACTTGCTGGGGAGGAGAAATATCCTACCAGAGCCATTTCTGATGTTCTCAGAATTATCGGTTTGACGTCATAATTCCTTACTTTGGCCCGATAATTATCTGCCCGATATTGATCGTGCACCCAGAGTAATCACTGCTCCGCCTGTCAGCAAGCTCATGTTTTCTTCAAACTAACTCTTCAAGATGTCAATAGCTGCAGCTGCAAGTTAGATTTAAATGTTGTTTGACATACTCTGCTGTCGGTGTGAAAGTCCATCCATCCATCCATCATCTTCCGCTTATCCGAGGTCGGGTTGCGGGGGCAACAGCCTAAGCAGGGAAACCCAGACTTCCCTCTCCCCAGCCACTTCGTCCAGCTCTTCCCGGGGGATCCCGAGGCGTTCCCAGGCCAGCCGGGAGACATAGTCTTCCCAACGTGTCCTGGGTCTTCCCCGTGGCCTCCTACCGGTTGAACGTGCCCTAAACACCTCCCTAGGGAGGCGTTCGAGTGGCATCCTGACCAGATGCCCAAACAACCTCATCTGGCTCCTCTCGATGTGGAGGAGCAGCGGCTTTACTTTGAGTTCCTCCCGGATGGCAGAGCTTCTCACCCTATCTCTAAGGGAGAGACCCAAACTCATTTGGGCCGCTTGTACCCGTGATCTTATCCTTTCGGTCATGACCCAAAGCTCATGACCATAGGTGAGGATGGGAACGTAGATCGACCGGTAAATTGAGAGCTTTGCCTTCCGGCTCAGCTCCTTCTTCACCACAACGGATCGGTACAACGTCCGCATTACTGAAAACGCCGCACTGACGATCCACTCTTCCCTCACTCGTGAACAAGACTCCGAGGTACTTGAACTCCTCCACTTGGGGCAGGGTCTCCTCCCCAACCCGTAGATGGCATTCCACCCTTTTCCGGGCGAGAACCATGGACTCGGACTTGGAGGTGCTGATTCTCATTCCGGTCGCTTCACACTCGGCTGCGAACCGATCCAGCGAGAGCTGAAGATCCCGGTCAGATGAAGCCATCAGGACCACATCATCTGCAAAAAGCAGAGACCTAATCCTGCGGTCACCAAACCGGAACCCCTCAACGCCTTGACTGCGCCTAGAAATTCTGTCCATAAAAGTTATGAACAGAATCGGTGACAAAGTGTGAAAGTCGTGAGTGAATATATTTGTTAATAAAAGCGTGTTCAATACTTACTCTCCAGACCAGAAGGAAGTGTGTTTAATCTAGACTAAAATCATCATAGGTCTTTTAAAAGAGTACCACGCAGACATTATCAATCAAAGCCCAGCATTAGAATCTTTGCAAGGGCAGAACGTTGCTCATATTTTGTAATGGATCTGATTGTTAACAAGGTTGTGAACTGAATGTATTCATAATGTCTCACAAAAAATGAGCCCGATCTCCGGTATGTAACAAAAACAAAGCTAGCACACATTGAGCTATGAGCTATGTTTTTTTTGGCTCAGGTTCTCTTGTGTGTCCACACCTGTGCCCTTGAACATACAAAACCCAAAACCAGTGACGTTGTTACGTTGTGTAAATGGTAAATCGAAACAGAATATAAAGATTTGCAAATCCTACTCAACTTATATTCAATTGTATGGACTGCAAACACAAGATAATTATTTTTTTAACTGGGAAAACTGTTTTTTTTGCAAATTTTAGCTGATTTAGAATTTGATGCCTGCAACATATTTCAAAAAAGCTTGCACAAGTGGCAAAAACAACGAAGAAAGTTGAGGAATGCTCATCAAACACTTATTTGGAACATCCCACAGGTGAACAGGCTAATTGGGAACAGGTGGGTGCCATGATTGGCTATAAAAGCAGCTTCCATGAAATGCACAGTCATTTGCAAACAAGGACGGGGCGAGGGTCACCACTTTGTCAACAACTGCCTGAGCGAAATTGTTTAAGAA
The DNA here is from genome assembly GCF_033978795.1 of Nerophis ophidion. Lineage (NCBI taxonomy): Eukaryota > Metazoa > Chordata > Actinopteri > Syngnathiformes > Syngnathidae > Nerophis > Nerophis ophidion. The sequence continues at coordinate 6,114,886 of NC_084615.1, forward strand.
CAACATTTCTTAAGCAGCTATTGCGAGTAATTTAGAGATTTCACCATCTACACTCCGTAATATCATCAAAAGGTACAGAGAATCTGGAGAAATCACTGCATGTAAGCGATGATATTACGCACCTGGGGTCCTTCAGACGCTACTGCATCCAAAATCCACATCAGTGTGTAAAGGATATCACCACATGGGTCAGGAACACTTCAGAAAAGCACTGTCAGTAACTACAGTTGATTGCTACATCTGTAAGTGCGAGTTAAAAGTCCACTATGCAAAGCCAAAGCAATTTATAAAAAAACACGCAGAAACGCTGCTGGCTTTGTTAGGCTCGAGATCATCTAAGATGGTCTGATGCGAAGTTGAAAAGTGTTTTGCGGTCTGACGGGTCAACATTTCAACTTGTTTTTGGAAGCTGTGGGCGTTGTTCCAAAGAGGAACGGAACCATCCGGATTGTTCTAGGCGCAAAGTGTAAAAGCCAGCATGTGTGATGGTATGGGGGTGCATTAGTGCCCAAGGCATGGGTAACTTACACATCTGTGAAGGCACCATTAATGCTGAAAGGTACATACAGCTTTTTGGAACAACATATGCTGTCATTTAAGCGCCATATTTTTCATGGACGCCCCTGCTTATTTCAGCTAGACCATGCCAAGCCATGTGTTAAACAGCGTGGCTTCATAGTAAAAGAGTGCGGGTACTAGACTGGCCTGCCTGTAGTCCGGACCTGTCTCCCATGTGGTGCATTATAAAGCCTAAAATACCACAACAGAGACCCCGGACTGTTGAACAACTTAAGCTGTACATCAAGCAAAAATGGGAAAGAATTGATCTATAAAGCTTCAAAAATGTGTCTCCTCAGTTCCCAAACATTTAGATAGATAGATAGATAGATAAATAGTACTTTGTTGATTCCTTCAGGAGATTTACTGAGTGTTGTTAAAAGGAAAGGCCATGTAACACATAAGTAAAAATGCCCCTGTGAATATCAATCAATCAATGTTTATTTATATAGCCCCAAATCACAAATGTCTCAAAGGACTGCACAAATCATTACGACTACAACATCCTCGGGAGAACCCACAAAAGGGCAAGGAAAACTCATACCCAGTGGGCAGGGAGAATTCACATCCAGTGGGACGCCAGTGACAATGCTGACTATGAGAAACCTTGGAGAGGACCTCAGATGTGGGCAACCCCCCCCCCTCTAGGGGACCGAAAGCAATGGATGTTGAGCGGGTCTAACATGATACTGTGAAAGTTCAATCCATAGTGGCTCCAACACAGCCGCGAGAGTTCAGTTCAAAGCGGATCCAAGACAGCAGCGAGAGTCCCGTCCACAGGAAACCATCTCAAGCGGAGGCGGATCAGCAGCGTAGAGATGTCCCCAACTGATACAGGCGAGCGGTCCATCCTGGGTCTCGACTCTGGACAGCCAGTACTTCATCCATGGTCATCGGACCGGACCCCCTCCACAAGGGAGGGGGGGACATAGGAGAAAGAAAAGAAGCGGCAGATCAACTGGTCTAAAAAGGAGGTCTATTTAAAGGCTAGAGTATACAGATGACTTTTAAGGTGGGACTTAAATGCTTCTTCTGAGGTGGCATCTCGAACTGTTACTGGGAGGGCATTCCAGAGTACTGGAGCTCGAACGGAAAACGCTCTATAGCCCGCAGACTTTTTTTGGGCTCTAGGAATCACTAATAAGCCGGAGTTTTTTGAACGCAGATTTCTTGCCGGGACATATGGTACAATACAATCGGCAAGATAGGCTGGAGCTAGACCTTGTAGTATTTTATACGTAAGTAGTAAAACCTTAAAGTCACATCTTAAGTGCACAGGAAGCCAGTACAGGTGAGCCAGTATAGGTATATATGTATGTATATATGTATATAAAGGTATATACAGTATAGGTATATATGTATGTATATATGTATATAAAGGTATATACAGTACAGGCGTAATGTGATCAAACTTTCTTGTTCTTGTCAAAAGTCTAGCAGCCGCATTTTGTACCAACTGTAATCTTTTAATGCTAGACATGGGGAGACCCGAAAATAATACGTTACAGTAATCGAGACGAGGCGTAACAAACGCATGGATAATGATCCCGGCGTCTTTAGTGGACAAAAGTGGATAACTTTTTTTCAATGTGTTCCTGCCATCAAATTTAAGTTAATGATTATTTCAAACATTAAATACCTTGTCTTTGCAATCCGTTAAATTGAATATAAGTTGAAAAGGATTTGCAAATCATTGTATTCTCTTTTTATTTACCATTTACACAACGTGACAACGTCACTGCTTTTGGGTTTTGTACGATGTGTGTCTTCAACCATGTGTGTGTGTGTGTGTGAGAGAGAACAGTTGTAGAACGTGTAGGCCTGTGGGGATTCCACTGTGGATGTGTGCAGTGGAGAATCAATCAGTCAGGGGGTCAGCGGCGACACAAATGTTAATAATGTGAGACAGCCTGTCAGTCTGCAATCTGCTGCTCCATCACGCTGTCTCTTTATATGTTCTCTAATACAATCTCAAACACTTTGCACCTTGCATTCGCCCTGGCTGTCTCTTTATTCCTGAGAGTTCTTCCACACGGCTTCCCTGCTTGTGTCCCTTATTGCTTCCTTCTACTTCAGAAACACAGAACCACCAAGCACCTGGTGGCACTCCCAGGTTCTCAGCTGGAGAACTGACACCTTGTGATTCATTTCCATCGTTGCTCCATTCAGCCATAAATCCTTTTTTTTTTTATGTATCTTCCGAGACAGTTACTCTGCGGAGTGACACATAGTCCTACGTGGCATGTAACGGCCTGGCTTTCAGACCGCACACGGGCAATGGATACATCTGCTGTATGTTGGAAGTTCAGCAGCTATTTTGGACTTTGGTACAGCACTGGTGTCCAAATCCACTGTGCCGCAGTAAAGTCGCTCAGAGGCCTGCTGCGTTACTGTCAGAGCCACCAGAAACACTTCTTGCGGAGCTTCTTGACACGGGCCTTGGTGCTCGGACGGCCGGCTGGGGAGGCGGCGGCGGCGGCGGCGGCGGCGGCGGCTACGGGTTTGGTCGCGGCGGGCGCAGGCACGTCGTACTCTCCTTCCAGGGACTCCATCACCCCCTGAAAGCGTCCTTCCTGCAGACGGAAGTCATGCTCCACACTAGAAAGACAAAGAGCAATCTGATTAGAGGCCATCCATCCATCCATTGTCTACCGCTTGTCCCTTTTGGGGTGACGGGGCTTATCTCAGCTGCATTCAGGCGGGGGGCGGCGTACACCCTGGACAAGTCGCCACAGGGGCAACACAGATAGAAAGACAACATTCACACACTAGCGAACATTTAGTGCTGCCAATCAACCTATCTGGTTAGAATCAACAAACACATGAGTGTCGAGTCGTTTAGTTTTTTTTAGGGGTGGGCAAATTAATGCGTTAATTACGAGTTAACTCATCAATCGATTAACGCCGACAATTATTTTATCGCACATTTGCGTATGTTGTTTACATGCTTTTATTTTGTTAACGCCTTTTCTTAACAAGATGGCGTGGAGGGGCTCTTGGTAAAGATGGAACATTTGGCAAAAATAGCGGACAATTCCGCAAATTTCATGGCTGGCTTACAGCGTGGTCACTCCGGGATCACTTACGACCGCCAGACAATTCTGGATGTGGATAGATCGGGCCGTTTTGGACTGAATTAGACCGGCTAGCTAGCGTGGGAATACTTTGCCGGCTACATCCAGCGGCCTGTGAAGCAGCGGAGTATATGTGTTGTCTGTCTATTTATGAATAATGCAGACCAGGAGTGTTGGCTGAGTTCTTAACGTTTGCTTTCAGAGCGTGCATATCACAACATACAAGATGCCGTTATGGCGACACACAACCTATACCGGGCTACTGCGCATGCTCGTCACTCCTGTTGCATGCTGGGTAGGGTAGTTCTTAATTCCCTGGCTCATAACATCACAATATAGTACCATGTATATGCGTTCAGTTTATCAAAGCACCAAGCAAACAATTGGAAAATTCCCATCATATCAATTCCTAGATATGGTCATAATTATTTTAAGTGCACTACGCAGAATAAACACGACATTCTTAATATTGCTACTACGGATAATTTGATCAAAAATTCCCTAAAACAGCCCACTACCTATAATATAGGTTTTTTAAACATAAGATCCCTGATAAAAAAAATGTTTCTGCTGTTACCTCAGAAATTGCCTGTTCAGATGTTATGATTGTGGCTCAGAGATTTGTATGTAGATTATATTTATTTTCCATAACAAACAGGATAACTTAAATACCCTGGCAGTGGCAATAAGCTTAAATGTTTGTATTTACATTTTTGGAGTTGATTTTCATCAAATATGCTATTTAACTGCTACTGTTTAACAAGGACTGATTTAAATTGTGTTTGCACAACAAATGTTTTGGCGCTTTTGTTCATGTGGGAGAATATTCCAATAAAGGTGCACTACACACTACTTTTGAATTCATTATTGGGCTTTGCGTATACAATGCAGTTAATCGCGATTAATCATAGAAATAGTGCGATTAACTTCGATTAAAAATTTTAATCGTTGCCCGGCCCTAGTTTTTTTTATTACGTGGCTCATTTTTCACAGAGGAAAAAAAGCATCAGACATGAGGAAGTATTTTATTTGAATTTAAAAAAAATATCCGCCAATAGAAGAAGACAATTTGGCTTGGCAAGACTTTCCAAAACAAGTGAAATGAGCTAACCTCAATGAACCCAAAAATACCTTAAAATAAGGTACAAGTACCTATTTACAAGTGTTTCATTGAAAATAAAACAGCAAAGTCCATTAGGCTGTCATTTTTTTTTTAATATAAGACACAATTGTGTTAAAGTCATGATTTTATTTTTTTTTCATGCTTGAAATAATTTATTACTTAAAAATATAGTTTTATACTTGTGAGTGTTGATGACACAGCTTTGCAACACTTGATGTTCTACTTTCAAGGACTCTTACGACTGTGTTGGATCCATTATGGATTGAACTTTCACAGTATCATGTTAGACCCGCTCGACATCCATTGCTTTCCTCCTCTCCAAGGTTCTCATAGTCATCATTGTCACCGACGTCCCACTGGGTGTGAGTTTTCCTTGCCCTTATGTGGGCCTACCGAGGATGTCGTAGTGGTTTGTGCAGCCCTTTGAGACACTAGTGATTTAGGGCTATATAAGTAAACATTGATTGATTGATTGATTGATGTAGTGTTCATCGTGTGAGGCAATGCAAATTAAACAATAAAAAAAACAAAAAACAGTTTGAATTGGTCCAGGTTATCGGGGACTGTTATTACTGACGGACAGGTGCCGCGGTGTGACTGCAGCCAGGCATTTAAGAAAAACCTCATCTCCATAGCAACGCTTTCACTCATTTGCCGCTTATCCACCGACGCAGGGGTAGGCAACCCAGAACGTTGAAAGAGCCATTTTGGAGCCAAATAACACAACGCTGGCAAGCGGCATTCATATAAAACTTGCGGGCCGCACTAACATTAAACTTTCATATTAAAGTGGGGGCCGCAAAATAACATCTCGCGGGCCGCGTGTCTGAGACCCTTGGTCTAAAGCTTAGAGAGGAATTGCACTTTTGGGGAGGATTCGTCTATTATCCACAATCCCACTGTAAGACAAGAAGACTCATGTCTTTCTCTTTTTTTATGAGTTCCAATTTTTACTACACAACTGTGACTATGGCTAACAATGTAGCGAATGAGAGTCATCGTGACCTGCATTTTAACTCAATATTAGCGACATTGTTGTTACAAGAGCTAACACTGAGGAAGTGAAGTGAATTATATTTATATAGCACTTTTCTCAAGTGACTCAAATAGTGACACCCAATATCTAAGTTAAATTTAAAGCAGTGTGGGTGGCACTGGGAGCAGGTGGGTAAAGTGTCTTGCCCAAGGACGCAACGGCAGTGACTAGGATGGCACAAGTGGGAATCGAACCTGCAACCCTCAAGTTGCTGACACGGCCACTCTACCAACCGAGCTATGCAGCGTCTTGATCTCAGCGACTGCAGTCATTGAGCCGGTGAGCTGCTGCATCGCCTCTCAGCTTTACAGCAGAAAGTTGCGTTCATAACCCCAAAAAGGTGGTAAACTTTGAAATTCAATTTAGACTTGAAAACATTACGAGCAAGACAGGAAAAGACGCTTTTTACCTTTTCTTCCTTTTCTTTCCTGACAATTTAAATCAATGTTTGAATACATTTATTTTGTAATTTATTGTTAAGAAAAATAAATACGTTTTGATTTAATTTTTCATTTTAGCTTCTGTTTTTTCGAAAAAGAATATTTGTGAAATATGTCTTCAAACTTATTATGATTAAAATCCCCCCAAAAAATATTCCTGCAAATCTAGAAAATCTGTAGAATCAAATTTAAATCTTATTTCAAATTTTTGTTCTGGAAAATCTAGAAGAAATTATGATTTGTCTTTGTTAGAAATATAGCTTGGTCCAATTTGTTATATATTCTAACAAAGTGCAGATTGGATTTTAACCTATTTAAAACATGTCATCAAAAATATATATTTATTGTGAGAAATCATTAAGATGATCAGTGTTTCCATAAAGATAAATATCATTAATTATTCATAATAACATGGAGTTAAAGGTAAATTGAGCAAATTGACTTTTTCTGGCAATTTATTTAAGTGTGTATCAAACTGGTAGCCCTTGGCATTAATCAGTACCCAAGAAGTAGCTCTTGCTTTCAAAAAGGTTGGTGACCCCTGATTTAAAGCATAGGGGATGTCTAAAATGTGTGAAGTACAACAACTTAAGCGGAACCCGAGGAGACGATCCCTAATCCGGACTCCTTTGATGAAAAGGTGTGTCCCAAGACTTTTGTCTGTATGATGTATTGCTTCCCCTTCCTGCCAGCACATTTATCTTGCGGGATGCGGGAGGCTTGGTCGCTGAGAGCAGACAGGAAAAGAAAGCTTTCAGATAGATGGAGTTTTGAAAAGGAACCTGGACTTTCATAAATCTGAGGTCAGCGCGGAGCGAATGAGGAAAAAGAAGGAAAGAGACTGAGAGGAGGAAGAGAGGCTGAGTGAGGGGCCACAGAGGCGAGGAGCCAGGACAACGGAGAAGGTCCAGGCTTCTTGGCTGCAAGGGAGCAGGGGAGTAAGGAGGGAGGGAACCAGGCAGGGAGGTTAAAGCTCTAATGGGGAAGAAGATAGCATCCATGAATAAATCATAGGAAGACCAAGTACCAGGCCAGACAGATCATGTTCACAACAATGCAACATAACAGTCTACATGCTGTCCTTGGTTCTATCGATAATTACACCATGGCCATGATCCTGGAGGGCAAGGACCAAGCCAGTCCTGGACTTCTCTACACAGCACAGTTTCCCATCCAAATACAGAATTTCCTTGAATTGCCGCCGGGGAGCTAATTATTTTAAAACTCCATTTTTCCATCCATTCATTTTCTACCGCTTATTCCCTTTCGGGGTCGCTGGCGCCTATCTCAGCTATAATCGGGCGGAAGGCGGGGTACACCCTGGACAAGTCGCCACCTCATCACAGGGCCTACACAGATAGACGGACAACATTCTAGGGACCATTTAGTGTTGCCAATCAACCTATCCCCAGGTGCATGTCTTTGGAGGTGGGAGGGGCCTATCCCCAGGTGCATGTCTTTGGAGGTGGGAGGGGCCTATCCCCAGGTGCATGTCTTTGGAGGTGGGAGGGGCCTATACCCAGGTGCATGTCTTTGGAGGTGGGAGGGGCTTATCCCCAGGTGCATGTCTTTGGAGGTGGGAGGGGCCTATCCCCAGGTGCATGTATTTGGAGGTGGGAGGAAGCCGGAGTACCCGGAGGGAACCCACGCATTCACGGGGGAGAACATGCAAACTCCACACAGAAAGATCCCGAGCCTGGATTTAAACCCAGGACTGCAGGACCTTCCGTATCGTTTACCAAAGGCATGTGGTAAATTTAGGCCTGCGCTTAAAAATTTGAGTGTGATGTAAGGATACCATCATGAAAAGCACATTTAATAAAAAACATTTTATTACGGTCTTCCCTTTACTTATAAATGAAGTCCATGCGCAGCTCCTTCTGATCAAAAGCATCGATAACTTGTTTATAGAAGTCTTCCTTATCTGTTTTTCAGTTTTAAAAGTCTCTCCGTCTCGATGGAGATCGTCCTTTATTACCTCCTGCTTTGATTGAAAGTCCAGTTTAGAAAACTGTTATTTTAGATATGTAATCCTCCATGTTAAAAGTGCAAGCGAGAGGAAAAAATAAAGGCTTGCTGCTTGTTGTCACTTCTTCTGCAGCCGAGTAGTCGCAAGAAGGATCACTAGCGCCCTCTACCACCAGGAGGCGGGAGTCATTTAATGACTCATATTTGACACACGCAGCTACGGTATATTAATAAAACATAGCTGCTTACTGTTCTTTTTAGCATATTCAATAGCTTGGACCTTAAATCCTACTGAATAGCTCGTAATCTTCTTCCCTTTATGCGATTTCAAATGATTGAAATCAGCCTCCTCCATTTTGAAAATGATGACAGGTGAAGTGTCACTCGTGACGTGACGAGTTTTACCCGGTGGAAATTCTCGACATTCGCTAATAAAAATAATATTTTGCGAAACGAGTTTGACCCGGCTTTAATCCTGAGCCGGCGGTAATGCTAAGTAAGCATGCGCTAATTATTTTGCGAAACGAGTTTGACCCGGCAGTAATTCTAGTCAGGCGCTTACTATATACCCGGCGGCAATTCAAAGAAATACGGTATGCAAATTATTTTTGGAAACTGTGGACGTCGTGGAAAAGAACCATCCAGATTGTTCTAGGCGCAAAGTTGAAAAGCCAGCATGTGTGATGGTATGGGGGTGCATTAGTGCCCAAGGAATGGGTAACTTACACATCTGTGAAGGCACCATTAATGCTGAAAGGTACATACAGGTCTTGGAGCAACATATGTTGTCATCCAAGCAACGTTATCATGGACGCCCCTGCTTATTTCAGCAAGACCATGCCAAGTCACAAGAGTGGGGGTACTAGGCGGGCCTGCCTGTAGTCCAGACCTGTCTCCCATTGAAAATGTGTAGCACATTATGAAGCCTAAAATGACTGTGGAACAACTTAAGCTGTACATCAAGCAAAAATGGGAAATAATTCCAAATGAAAAGCTTCAAAAATGTGTCTCCTCAGTTCCCAAACATTTACTGAGTGTAGTTAAAAGGAAAGGCTATGTAACACACTGGTAAAAGTGCCCCTCTGAAAATGTGTGGTGCATAATGAAGCCTAAAATACCAAAACGGAGACCCTGGACTGTTGAACGTTTTGAGCAATTCAGATGCTATTAGGTTAATTTACTAGGATAATTCGGTAAGATCCCTTATCTGCGTATTGTTTTAATAGTGTTTTAGTGAGATTTTAAAGATTGTAAAGACATTCCTCGAGGTCGGATGGCTGCGGTGAACACGCAGTGTCTGAGAGAGAAGCCGAGGAGCCAAGCTCACAGCTGCCTTTTAAACAGCTGCTGCAGGAGGACGAATAATCCAATGATGTCACCGGTAAGAAACACATCACAAAAACATATCCGAAAAATACGGTAGTTTTTACCTGTTTTAAATAGTAAAACACAAATATGTTTTCGCCATTAGAGACAAATCTAAATCCAGTCAGTTTTATAGCCTAAAAATGTTAACACAAAACTGATTTTTTTAAACAAGCAGTTTGTATATTCCAGAGGCAGCACGGTGGAAGAGGGTTTAGTGAGTCTGCCTCACAATACCAAGGTCCTGGGTTCAATCCTGGGCTCGGGATCTTTCTGTGCGGAGTTTGCATGTTCTCCTAGTGACTGCGTGGGTTCTACTCCGGCTTCCTCCCACCTCCTAAGACATGCACCTGGGGATAGGCCCCTCCCACCTCCAAAGACATGCACCTGGGGATAGGTTGATTGGCAACACTAAATACTCCCTAGTGTGTGAATGTGAGTGTGAATGTTGTCTGTCTATCTGTGTTGGCCCTGTGATGAGGTGGCGACTTGTCCAGGGTGTACACCGCCTTCCGCCTGAAACGCAGCTCAATATTCATAAAAAAAAACACATTTAATGGATAAGAGTTACCTTCATTGAAGATTATTGTTGGCCAAGACATAGAAAAGAGCCACATTTGTACTTTGCTGTCTTGAACCTCATATTGTTTCTCACCTGCTTTGTCAAACTTGCAACTTTCTTCACCAATGAGAAGGATTATTAGTCTGAGCACTCCATGTTGGGATATAATAGTTCAGGGGTGCCCACACTTTTTCTGCAGGCGAGCTACTTTTCAATTGACCAACTCGAGGGGATCTACCTAAATTTATATATATCATTTATATTTATTTATTTATGAAAGAGACATTTTTGTAAACAAATTAAATGTGTTTAATGATAATACAAGCATGTGTAACACATATAGATGTCTTTCTTTCACGAAGACAAGAATATAAGTTGGTGTATTACCTGATTCTGATGACTTGCATTGATTGGAATCAGACAGTAATGATGATAACGCCCACATTTTCAAATGGAGGAGAAAAAAAGTTGTCCTTTCTGTACAATACCACATGAAAGTGGTTGGTTTTTGGCATCTAATTCATCCAGCTTCCATACACTTTACAAGAAAAACATTGGCGGCAAATTCCGTAGCTTGCTTGATTGACATTCACGGCACCCGAGGGTCTTGTGAGATGACGCTGGCTGCTGCCAGTTCATTATTATGAAAAAATGACAGAGAGGAAGGCGAGAAACACTTTTTATTTCAACAGACTTTCGCGCCGTCCCTTCCGTCAAAACTCTAAAGGCCGACTGCACATTTCCTATCTTCACAATAAAAGCCCTGCTTCATGCTGCCTGCGCTAACAAAATAAGAGTCTCGGAAAGCTGGCGTGCACAAGTGATGTGCACGCCAGCTTTCTGAGGGATCGCTTGTGCACGCCAGTTTTCCGAGACTCTGTATTTAGTTAGCGCAGGCAGCATCAAGCAGGGCTTTTATTGTGAAGATAGGAAATGTGCAGTCGGCCTTTAGAGTTTTGACGGAAGGTACGGCGCGAGAGTCTGTTGAAATAAAAAGTGTTTCTCGCCTTCCTCTCGGTCATATTTTCATAATAATGATCTTGCAGCAGCCAGCGTCATCTCACAAGACCCTCCGGTACCGTGAATGTCATTTAAGTGACGTCTTGGTGAAGATTGATGATCACTAATTTTTAGGTCTATTTTTTTTAAAAGCCTGGCTGGAGATCGACTGACACACCCCCCGCGGTCGACTGGTAGCTCGCGATCGACGTAATGGGCACCCCTGTAATAGAGGGACTAGCTTGTTTTCTACAATAAGACAAATATGTTGGAGCCGGTTAAGCTCAGGCATGACAACAGGGAGGCTGTGGAGAGTTCATCCTCTTTGTCTCCTATCATTCACACTCATTGGGGGCGGCAATAGCAAAAATATCTCCAGGCAGCCAAACCACATCAAAACCTTCATTTTTTTAACTTTTTTTTTTTCACATCACAAATAATTAGGAGTCAATCCCAGGTGTGATTCAACTTCCGTCCAACCCTGGCTAATTTCCGCTGACAAGAATCCCCTTTAAGGGATTGATCAAAACATTATTGTAGAGGAGTCTGAATTAGTGTGTTTTGGTACCAATACCAAAATGTATAAGATGTTTATTATTGCAAGTTTGTCCTTCAATAGAATGTTGAACATACAAGACAACTTGTCTTTTAGTAGTAAGTAAACAAACAAAGACTCCTAATTAGTCTGCAGTAACATATTGTGTCATTTATACACCTATTATTTTGTCAACATTATAAGGGACAAACTGTAAAAAAATAATTATGAATCTACTTGTTCATTTACTCTTAATATCTGCTTATTTTCTATTTCAACATGTTCACTTCTGTTAAAATATAATAATCGCTAACAACTTATGTTGTTTGGATGCTTTACATTAGTTTTGGGTGATACTAGAAATGTGGGTATCGATCCGATACCAAGTAGTTACAGGATCATACGTTGGTCATATTTCAAACTCCTCATGTGTCCAGGGATGTATTTCCTGTGTTTATAAACATAATATACATAACATAAAAAAAAACAAAAGATGATGATGTGGTGCCCAAAAAAAACATTGATGTAATAATAGTAGTATCGATTAGATACGCTCCTGTACTTGGTATCATTACAGTGGATGTCAGGTGTGGATCCATCCATGGTGTTTGTTTACATGAATGTTTACAGGAATGTCGGAGAGACCTGAAACAAAAACCTCTATGTAGGTCTCACTTAGACCTACATTTTAATAATTGACATACTTCAGCAAAAATCAACAGGAAGTTAAAATTTACCCCTTCAAAATAAAAGTTTTGTAAATGACGTGCCATAACTGATAAACCCCAAGTCGTGGATGTGGCAAACAGAGGAAGCAAAAGGACTTTTTTCAAAAGTTATCTCCTCTGAGCGCGTTTGTCTTTTTGGCTTCAAACTCGCACAGGAGAGAGTTTGGACCCTTCTGATTAAAAGCATAGATCAGAGTTTTGATTACTGCTCTGGTTTTGATTTTACGTGCCTTCAAAGAACCCCTGCGCAAATTTTCGTAAAAAATGTCATTTTTGCCTCTTTGAGCTGTAATTTGACCCCCTTAAAATGATTCAAAACTCACCAAATTTTACACACACATCAGGACTGGCAAAAATTGCCATCTAATAAAAAACCAAACCCCTAAAGTCCTAATTGCGCTTTAGCGCCCCCTAAGAAAAAACCCTGACAAAACTGCTTGTAACTTCTGTTAGGAATGTTGTAGAGACATGTAGCAAAAACTTCTATGTAGGTCTGACTTAGACCACGGCTTGGCAGCGGCTAAAGGCGGACCCGACCAACGCTGCTTGCAGCTTTAATTTTTTTATTATTTTTGGTTAGTTTTGGACTCCCTTACTTCCTGTTGTTGTGCACCCTTGAGTTTGTTGAGTTACCATGGCTACTTCTTTTTTTCACCTGTCTCTGATTGCTGTTCAGGACGCTCACCTGTTGCCCGAGCACCAATCAAAGGCATTATTTAAGGCTTCTTTGTTTGCTCCACGCAACAAGTTATCTTTGGTTATTCCTGTGATTCTTGATTCTTGTTCCTACACTAAAGTTAGCCATAGCTTCCCATGCTATTGGCCTGGGAAGATTTATTACAATCTTTGGCAAGCTAGGTAATGTTTGCTGTGGTCTGGAACAACATGGCACACAAACAACAATCAGAAATGCAGCCAATATTACACATAGATAATGTTTAAAGAGACATGCAAAACTAAATGATATGCAAAGACCATAAAAGTATGTGATATTATAAATGATCTCAAATAAAGCCACACACGAGGCATAATGATGCAATATGTACATATAGCTAGCCTAAATAGCATGTTAGCATCGATTTTCTTGCAGTCGTGCATTGACCAAATATGTCTGATTAGCACTCCACAAAAGTCAATGACAGCAACAAAGCTCACCTCTGAGCATTCACACACAGTAAAAAAGGTTTGGTGGACAAAATCAGACGACGAATGAGTGGCATAAAATATAGCTTTCTCTGGCATCTTTGAATAAAGTTATACATGTTAACAAACTACGGTGAGTTCAAAGACAGCCGGTCTTTGGGGCGGTATAGCTCAGTTGGTAGAGTGGCCGTGCCAGCAACTTGAGGGTTCCAGGTTCGATACCCGCTTCTGCCATCCTAGTCACTGCCGTTGTGTCCTTGGGCAAGACACTTTACCCTCCTGCTCCCAGTGCCACCCGCACTGCTTTAAAAATGTAACTTAAATACTGGGTTTCACAATGTAAAGCGCTTTGAGTCACTGGAGAAAAGCGCTATATAAATATAATTCACTTCACTTCGACTTCAAAATTAGTAAGACAAAACAGTGCTGGCCAAATGCTCTCATCAGAGAATCATGTTTGATATAAACACTGGGATTTCTAATAATTAGGGAGGTTTGTGTCATGTTGTCCCATACTTGCCAACTCTCCCGGATTTTCCGGGAGACTCCCGAAATTCAGCGCTTCCCCCAAAAACCTCCCGGGACAAATTTTCTCCCGAAAATCTCCCAAAATTCAGGCAGAGCTGGAGGCCACGCTCCCTCCAGCTCCATGCGGACCTCGGTGAGGACAGTCTATTTTCACGTCCGCTCTCCCACAATATAAACAGCGTGTCTGCCCAATGACGTTATAACCTTACGGTAGACGAAAATGTGCCTGCTGTTGTTGTGTGTTGTTACCGCGCTGGGAGGACGTTAATGAAACTGCATAACAATAAACCCACATAAGAAACCAAGCACTAGCCCTCGATCATTCTACAGTTATAACGCCATTGGGCAGACACGCTGTTTATATTGTGGGAAAGCGGACGTGAAAATAGGCTGTTCTCACGGAGGTCCGCATGGAGCTGGAGTAAAACATTTTTTCTGCCGTAAACAGCAATGTTGTGACACTCTTAAACAGGACAATACTGCCATCTACTGTACATGCATATTGTTAGAAAACGAGTGTCTGTGAATAGAACAAGGATGGACAATTCTACCCTTAACTCAACAATGAGTAGATGAGTGTTGTGTGTGTATATGTGTAAATAAATGAACACTGATATTCAAGTATTTATTTTATTTATTTAAATAATAAAATAAATATATAGCTAGAATTCACTGAAATTAAAGTATTTCTTATGTATATTTTAATCGAAGTTAATCGCACTATTTCTCCGATTAATCGCGATTAACTGCTTTGTATACGCAAAGCCCAATAATGAATTCAAAAGTAGTGTGTAGTGCACCTTTATTGGAATATTCTCCCACATGAACAAAAGCGCCAAAACATTTGTTGTGCAAACACAATTTAAATCAGTCCTTGTTAAACAGTAGCAGTTAAATAGCATATTTTATGAAAATCAACTCCAAAAATGTAAATACAAACATTTAAGCTTATTGCCACTGCCAGGGTATTTAAGTTATCCTGTTTGTTATGGAAAATAAATATAATCTACATACAAATCTCTGAGCCACAATCATAACATCTGAACAGGCAATTTCTGAGGTAACAGCAGAAACATTTTTTTTATGTTTAAAAAACCTATATTATAGGTAGTGGGCTGTTTTAGGGAATTTTTGATCAAATTATCCGTAGTAGCAATATTAATAATGTTGTGTTTATTCTGCGTAGTGCACTTAAAATAATTATGACCATATCTAGGAATTGATATGATGGGAATTTTCCGATTGTTTGCTTGGTGCTTTGATAAACTGAACGCATATACATGGTACTATATTGTGATGTTATGAGCCAGGGAATAAAAGAACTACCCTACCCAGCATGCAACAGGAGTGACGCGGTAGCCCGGTATAGGTTGTGTCGCCATGACGGCATCTTGTATGTTGTGATATGCACGCTCTGAAAGTAAACGTTAAGAACTCAGCCAACACTCCTGGTCTGCATTATTCATAAATAGACAGACAACACATATACTCCGCTGCTTCACAGGCCGCTGGATGTAGCCGGCAAAGTATTCCCATGCTAGCTAGCCGGTCTAGCAAGCACGCGTCATTCAGTCCAAAACGGCCCGATCTATCCACATCCAGAATTGTCTGGCGGTCGTAAGTGATCCCGGAGTGACCACGCTGTAAGCCAGCCAGGAAATTTGCAGAATTGTCCGGTATTTTTGCCAAATGTTCCATCTTTACCAAGAGCCCCTCCACGCCATCTTGTTAAGAAAAGGCGTTAACAAAATAAAAGCATGTAAACAACATACGCAAATGTGCGATAAAATAATTGTCGGCGTTAATAGATTGATGAGTTAACTCGTAATTAACGCATTAATTTGCCCACCCCTAATATATATATATATAATACTTGACCCTTAACCACGCCCCCAACCACGCCCCACAACCCCTCACCCCACGCCTCCCAAAATCGGAGGTCTCAAAGTTCGCAGGTATGTGTTGTCCTCATAAAAAAACAAAACAAAACAAAAAATTCCCTCATCTTTTTCTATTTTTCTACATTTTTGAAACAGCTCCAGGGAGCCACAAGGATGGTGCTAAAGAGCCACATGCGGCTCCAGTGCGACTAAGATAGGTTTTTTTCCCTTCTTTACTGTGCATTTTCAGCCAGTGCGATTTATACTCCGGAGCGGTTTATAATCCGAAAAATCCGGGAAGTGCATGACTGCATGCAAAGAGCGATCCCTTAGAAAGCTGGCGTTCACGCCAGCTTTCCGAGACTCTTATTTTGTTAGCGCAGGCAGCATGAAGCAGGGCTTTTATTGTGAAGATAGGAAATGTGCAGTCGGCCTTTAGAGTTTTGACGGAAGGGACGGCCCGAAAGTCTGTTGAAATAAAAAGTGTTTCTCGCCTTCCTCTCTGTCATTTTTTCATAATAATGAAGTGGCAGCAGCCAGCGTCATCTCACAAGACCCTCGGGTGCCGTGAATGTCAATCAAGCAAGCTACGGAATTTGCCGCCAATGTTTTTCTTGTTAAGTGTATGGAAGCTGGATGAATTAGATGCCAAAAACCAACCACTTTCATGTGGTATTGTACAGAAAGGACAACTTTTTTTCTCCTCCATTTGAAAATGTGGGCGTTATCATCATTACTGTCTGATTCCAATCAATGCAAGTCATCAGAATCAGGTAATACACCAACTTATATTCTTGTCTTTGTGAAAGAAAGACATCTATATGTGTTACACATGCTTGTATTATCATTAAACACATTTAACTTGTTTACAAAAATGTCTCTTTCATAAATAAATAAATATAAATGATATATATAAATGAGGTAGATCCTCTTGAGTTGGTCAATTGAAAAGTAGCTCGCCTGCAGAAAAAGTGTGGGCACCCCTGCTCTAAAGTAACAGTACTCTTACTTGAGTACAGTTTTTGGCTACTCTACCCACCTCTACACACACACACACACACACACACACCAATCGGAAATATGTGACAAACAAAGCTAATTCTCTCAGTTTTGTTTGGTTAATTAGCACCTGTCAAACCATGAATGAGCCGCATTCGGATTGTCGCACTCCTCCATCGCAGCTTGGAGCGACTATTCTGTGCGGGAGAGGTGATAAAGGCGTTTTGGCAATCAGCGCATGGATCCGGGCTACGAGGCATGGCATGGAATGTAAACGAGGCAGCTTTCTTGGGATGGAAACATGCTGATTTGCATAACCATGGAGGATTAAACAAGTGGGCGTGGCCTCAAACACATAAACGACACAGGTGGAATTTCACGGCAAAGACGAGCAGCGCGGTGTAAATAACTTCCACAAGGAGCGCATCGCTACAGCGTTTGATTGATGGCTATGTGCATTTCATACATCATCAGTAAATAACATAGATTGCATTAGAAGGAGCGGAAAGGGCAAACTCAGCAGGGGACCAGAATGAAAAGGTAAGGACAAATAAACCAGAAAGAATGATACAATGTTTTGAAGTAGGAGGAGCCAGGAACTACAAACGTATAATTCAGATCAACCTTTTTAAAAGCAAGAGCTACTTCTTGGGTACTGATTAATGCGAAGGGCTACCAGTTTGATACACATTTAAATAAATTGCCAGAAAAAAGCCAATTTGCTCAATTTACCTTTAACTCTTATTATTAATAATTAATGATGTTTATCTTTGTGGAAACACTGATCATCTTAATGATTCCTCCCAATAAATATATATTTTTGATGACATTTTTTAAATAGGTTAAAATCCAATCTGCCACTTTGTTAGAATATATAACAAATTGGACCAAGCTATATTTCTAAAAAAGACAAATCCTTATTTCTTCTAGATTTTCCAGAGCAAAAATTTTAAAAGGAATTCGAAAGACTTTGAAATACGATTTAAATTTGATTCTACAGATTTTCTAGGTTTGCCAGAATTTTTTTTTTGAATTTTGACATATTTCACAAATATTCTTCGTCGAAAAAACAGAAGCTAAAATGAAGAATTAAATAAAACATTATTTATCATTCTTTACAATAAAAAAATATATTTACTTGAACAACGATTTAAATTGTCAGGAAAGAAGAGGAAGGAATTTTAAAAAAGGTATATGTGTTTAAAAATCCTAAAATCATTTTCAAGGTTGTATTTTTTTCTCTAAAATTGTCTTTCTGAGATTTACAAGAAGCAAAGTAAAAAAAAATATGAATTTATTTAAACATGTAAAATATTTTCTTGGATTTTCAAATTCTATTTGAATTTTGTCTCTCTTAGAATTAAAAATGTCCAGCAAAGCGAGACCAGCTTGCTAGTAAATAAATACAATTTAAAAAATAGAGGCAGCTCACTGGTAAGTGCTGCTATCCATCCATCTTCTTCCGCTTATCCGAGGTCGGGTCGCGGGGGCAACAACCTAAGCAGGGAAACCCAGACTTCCCTCTCCCCAGCCACTTCGTCTAGCTCTTCCCGGGGGATCCCGAGGCGTTCCCAGGCCAGCCGGGAGACATAGTCTTCCCAACGTGTCCTGGGTCTTCCCCGTGGCCTCCAACCGGTTGGACGTGCCCTAAACACCTCCCTAGGTAGTGCTGCTATTTGAGCTATTTTTAGAACAGGCCAGCGGGCGACTCATCTGGTCCTTACGGGCGACTTGGTGCCCGTGGGCACCGTGTTGGCGACCCCTGATCCAGACTATCCATGGTGCTTTAAATGTAAAAAGGTACCTGTAGATGATGCAGGCCGTCCTCTGGCAGGTGGGGCAGTTGTTTATGTCCTGGCCTGTTCTGTAGGAGCTGCGGCTGCAGAAACATCACAACACACACTTATTTCAATCCTTTTCATAATGTCTTTGTCATTTTCTACTTGTGTCATATTTTATATGAAGTTGATTTCACTCAAAGTACAGTTGCTTGATAAAAAAGCTAAAAGAAATTAACTAATTGAATTAAAAAAAAATTACAAATGCAGTACCCCTAAAAAGTACAGTACACATGTTATTAAGATGCCACTAGGTCAGGGGTGCCCACACTTTTTCTGCAGGCGAGCTACTTTTCAATTGACCAACTCGAGGGGATCTACCTCATTTATATATATCATTTATATTTATTTATTTATGAAAGAGACATTTTTGTAAACAAGTTGAATGTGTTTAATGATAATACAAGCATGTGTAACACATATAGATGTCTTTCTTTCACAAAGACAAGAATATAAGTTGGTGTGTTACCTGATTCTGATGACTTGCATTGATTGGAATCAGACAGTAATGATGATAACGCCCACATTTTCAAATGGAGGAGAAAAAAAGTTGTCCTTTCTGTACAATACCACATGAAAGTGGTTGGTTTTTGGCATCTAATTCATCCAGCTTCCATACACTTTATAAGAAAAACATTGGCGGCAAATTCCGTAGCTTGCTTGATTGACATTCACGGCACCCGAGGGTCTTGTGAGATGACGCTGGCTGCTGCCAGTTCATTATTATGAAAAAATGACAGAGAGGAAGGCGAGAAACACTTTTTATTTCAACAGACTTTCGCGCCGTCCCTTCCGTCAAAACTCTAAAGGCCGACTGCACATTTCCTGTCTTCACAATAAAAGCCCTGCTTCATGCTGCCTGCGCAAACAAAATAAGAGTCTCGGAAAGCTGGCGTGCACAAGTGATGTGCACGCCAGCTTTCTGAGGGATCGCTTGTGCACGCCAGTTTTCCGAGACTCTGTATTTAGTTAGCGCAGGCAGCATGAAGCAGGGCTTTTATTGTGAAGATAGGAAATGTGCAGTCGGCCTTCAGAGTTTTGACGGAAGGTACGGCGCGAGAGTCTGTTGAAATAAAAAGTGTTTCTCGCCTTCCTCTCGGTCATATTTTCATAATAATGATCTTGCAGCAGCCAGCGTCATCTCACAAGACCCTCCGGTACCGTGAATGTCATTTAAGTGACGTCTTGGTGAAGATTGATGATCACTCATTTTTAGGTCTATTTTTTTTAAAAGCCTGGCTGGAGATCGACTGACACACCCCCCGCGGTCGACTGGTAGCTCGCGATCGACGTAATGGGCACCCCTGCACTAGGTAATACTCAAATAGATAAATAAATATGTGCTCATATTTAAAGTGAAAATGTTACATTATCACATCAAGCTGCTGATTTTAAATATAAATTAAATTTACATATAGATAAATTGACAAAAATACAAATAGAAGTAATTAGAATAAAAATGAAAATATCGGCCTGCCGATATAAGCGACCGATAAATGCTTTAAAATATAATATCGAAAATTATCGGTATCTGTTTCAAAAAGTAAAATTCATGACTTCTTATAATGCTGCTGTGTACACGGACGTAGGGAGAAGTACACAGCGCCAATAAACCTTAAAAGCACTGCCTTACATGCGGCTTTCACACACACACAAGTGAATGCAAGCCATACTTGGTCAACAGCCATACAGGTCACACTGAGGGTGGCCGTGTAAACGACTTTAACACTGTTACAAATATGCGCCACACTGTGAACCCACACCAAACAACAACGACAAACACATTTCGGGAGAACATCCGCACCGTAACACAACATAAACACAACAGAACAAATACCCAGAAAACCTTGCAGCACTAACTCTTCCGGGACGCTACAATATACACCCCTCCGCTATCCCCTTAATCTCAACCCCGCCCACCTCAACCACCTCAAGCTGCTGTTTTGAGGCATAATGTAGTATGAATGTAAGAAAAATGTTGTATGAATGTAAGAATAATGTAGTATGAATGTAAGAATAATGTTGAATGAATGTAAGAATAATGTATTATGAATGTAAGAATAATGTAGTATGAATGTAAGAATAATGTAGTATGAATGTAAGAATAATGTATTATGAATGTAAGAATAATGTAGTATGAATGTAAGAATAATGTAGTATGAATGTAAGAATAATGTTGTATGAATGTAAGAATAATGTAGTATGAATGTAAGAATAATGTAGTATGAATGTAAGAATAATGTAGTATGAATGTAAGAATAATGTACAATGAATGTAAGAATAATGTTGAATGAATGTAAGAATAATGTATTATGAATGTAAGAATAATGTAGTATGAATGTAAGAATAATGTAGTATGAATGTAAGAATAATGTAGAATGAATGGAAGAATAATGTAGTATAATGTATGAATAATGTAGTATGAATGTAAGAATAATGTAGAATGAATGGAAGAATAATGTAGTATGAATGTAAGAATAATGTAGAATGAATGTAAGAATAATGTAGAATGAATGGAAGAATAATGTAGTATGAATGTAAGAATAATGTAGTATGAATGTAAGAATAATGTAGAATGAATGGAAGAATAATGTAGTATAATGTATGAATAATGTAGTATGAATGTAAGAATAATGTAGTATGAATGTAAGAATAATGTAGTATGAATGTAAGAATAATGTAGTATGAATGTAAGAATAATGTAGTATGAATGTAAGAATAATGTAGAATAAATGTAAGATTAATGTAGTATGAATGTAAGAATAATGTAGTATGAATGTAAGAAGAATGTAGTATGAATGTAAGAATAATGTAGAATAAATGTAAGAATAATGTGGTATGAATGTAAGAAGAATGTAGAATAAATGTAAGATTAATGTAGTATGAATGTAAGAATAATGTAGTATGAATGTAAGAATAATGTAGTATGAATGTAAGAATAATGTAGAATAAATGTAAGAATAATGTAGTATGAATGTAAGAATAATGTAGTATGAATGTAAGAATAATGTAGTGTGAATGTAAGAAGAATGTAGAATAAATATAAGAATAATGTAGTATGAATGTAAGAATAATATAGTATGAATATAAGAATAATGTAGTATGAATGTAAGAATAATGTAGTATGAATGTAAGAATAATGTACAATGAATGTAAGAATAATGTAGTATGAATGTAAGAATAATGTACAATGAATGTAAGAATAATGTAGTATGAATGTAAGAATAATGTAGTATGAATGTAAGAATAATGTAGAATGAATGGAAGAATAATGTAGTATAATGTATGAATAATGTAGTATGAATGTAAGAATAATGTAGTATGAATGTAAGAATAATGTAGTATGAATGTAAGAATAATGTAGTATGAATGTAAGAATAATGTAGTATGAATGTAAGAATAATGTAGAATAAATGTAAGATTAATGTAGTATGAATGTAAGAATAATGTAGTATGAATGTAAGAAGAATGTAGTATGAATGTAAGAATAATGTAGAATAAATGTAAGAATAATGTAGTATGAATGTAAGAATAATGTAGTATGAATGTAAGAATAATGTAGTGTGAATGTAAGAAGAATGTAGAATAAATATAAGAATAATGTAGTATGAATGTAAGAATAATATAGTATGAATATAAGAATAATGTAGTATGAATGTAAGAATAATGTAGTATGAATGTAAGAATAATGTACAATGAATGTAAGAATAATGTAGTATGAATGTAAGAATAATGTACAATGAATGTAAGAATAATGTAGTATGAATGTAAGAATAATGTAGTATGAATGTAAGAATAGTTGGATTGTTGAAGAGTTAGAATTTCCAGGAAAACCAGAATTTGGTTTGGAACTTGGAAATGTGTCAGTTCTCATGTCCAGGATGAGTGGAATGTGTTGATGTTGGAATGCTTTGAATAGGTTGAAAAATGTGGGAATTGTGCAGTTTGGAAAAATGTCACATTCATTTCAATGGGAACTGCCTGGAAATGTTGGTATTGTGGGAAATGTGGGATTTTTCTGGGTGTTGTTGATACATGGCTTTGGTTTTGCATCGTATAGTTTGTGTTTGCAGTACTGCATACGTCCACTGCTAAATTAGGAGCCATTTAACTTGTTTTGAAATGGTTAGCATCACTTTTATGTGAAATTTACTATCAAGGAGCATCATAAGTCAAGCCATAAAGCAATAATATTGGACATTGCAGTGGGAGCCATTGATTGCTTGTAGACTACTACTGTAACTCCTGTCTGCTGGGTCACAACCTCCATGGCTGTCTTGTAGACTACTACTGTAACTCCTGTCTGCCGGGTCACAACCTCAATGGCTGTCTTGTAGACTACTACTGTAACTCCTGTCTGCTGGGTCACAACCTCCATGGCTGTCTTGTAGACTACTACTGTAACTCCTGTCTGCTGGGTCACAACCTCCATGGCTGTCTTGTAGACTACTACTGTAACTCCTGTCTGCTGGGTCACAACCTCCATGGCTGTCTTGTAGACTACTACTGTAACTCCTGTCTGCTGGGGTCACAACCTCCATGGCTGTCTTGTAGACTACTACTGTAACTCCTGTCTGCTGGGTCACAACCTCCATGGCTGTCTTGTAGACTACTACTGTAACTCCTGTCTGCTGGGGTCACAGCCTCCATGGCTGTCTTGTAGACTACTACTGTAACTCCTGTCTGCTGGGGTCACAACCTCCATGGCTGTCTTGTAGACTACTACTGTAACTCCTGTCTGCTGGGTCACAGCCTCCATGGCTGTCTTGTAGACTACTACTGTAACTCCTGTCTGCTGGGTCACAACCTCCATGGCTGTCTTGTAGACTACTACTGTAACTCCTGTCTGCTGGGGTCATAACCTCCATGGCTGTCTTGTAGACTACTACTGTAACTCCTGTCTGCTGGGTCACAACCTCCATGGCTGTCTTGTAGACTACTACTGTAACTCCTGTCTGCTGGGTCACAACCTCCATGGCTGTCTTGTAGACTACTACTGTAACTCCTGTCTGCTGGGTCACAACCTCCATGGCTGTCATGTAGACTACTACTGTAACTCCTGTCTGCTGGGTCACAACCTCCATGGCTGTCTTGTAGACTACTACTGTAACTCCTGTCTGCTGGGTCACAACCTCCATGGCTGTCATGTAGACTACTACTGTAACTCCTGTCTGCTGGGTCACAACCTCCATGGCTGTCTTGTAGACTACTACTGTAACTCCTGTCTGCTGGGGTCACAACCTCCATGGCTGTCTTGTAGACTACTACTGTAACTCCTGTCTGCTGGGTCACAACCTCCATGGCTGTCTTGTAGACTACTACTGTAACTCCTGTCTGCCGGGTCACAACCTCCATGGCTGTCTTGTAGACTACTACTGTAACTCCTGTCTGCTGGGTCACAACCTCCATGGCTGTCTTGTAGACTACTACTGTAACTCCTCTCTGCTGGGGTCACAACCTCCATGGCTGTCTTGTAGACTACTACTGTAACTCCTGTCTGCTGGGGTCACAACCTCCATGGCTGTCTTGTAGACTACTACTGTAACTCCTGTCTGCTGGGTCACAACCTCCATGGCTGTCTTGTAGACTACTACTGTAACTCCTGTCTGCTGGGTCACAACCTCCATGGCTGTCTTGTAGACTACTACTGTAACTCTTGTCTGCTGGGTCACAACCTCAATGGCTGTCTTGTAGACTACTACTGTAACTCCTGTCTGCTGGGGTCACAACCTCCATGGCTGTCTTGTAGACTACTACTGTAACTCCTGTCTGCTGGGTCACAACCTCCATGGCTGTCTTGTAGACTACTACTGTAACTCCTGTCTGCTGGGTCACAACCTCAATGGCTGTCTTGTAGACTACTACTGTAACTCCTGTCTGCTGGGGTCACAACCTCCATGGCTGTCTTGTAGACTACTACTGTAACTCCTGTCTGCTGGGGTCACAACCTCCATGGCTGTCTTGTAGACTACTACTGTAACTCCTGTCTGCTGGGTCACAACCTCCATGGCTGTCTTGTAGACTACTACTGTAACTCCTGTCTGCTGGGGTCACAACCTCCATGGCTGTCTTGTAGACTACTACTGTAACTCCTGTCTGCCGGGTCACAGCCTCCATGGCTGTCTTGTAGACTACTACTGTGACTCCTGTCTGCTGGGTCACAACCTCCATGGCTGTCTTGTAGACTACTACTGTAACTCCTGTCTGCTGGGGTCACAACCTCCATGGCTGTCTTGTAGACTACTACTGTAACTCCTGTCTGCCGGGTCACAGCCTCCATGGCTGTCTTGTAGACTACTACTGTAACTCCTGTCTGCTGGGGTCACAACCTCCATGGCTGTCTTGTAGACTACTACTGTAACTCCTGTCTGCTGGGGTCACAGCCTCCATGGCTGTCTTGTAGACTACTACTGTAACTCCTGTCTGCTGGGTCACAACCTCCATGGCTGTCTTGTAGACTACTACTGTAACTCCTGTCTGCCGGGTCACAACCTCCATGGCTGTCTTGTAGACTACTACTGTAACTCCTGTCTGCTGGGTCACAACCTCCATGGCTGTCTTGTAGACTACTACTGTAACTCCTGTCTGCCGGGTCACAGCCTCCATGGCTGTCTTGTAGACTACTACTGTAACTCCGGTCTGCCGGGTCACAGCCTCCATGGCTGTAGGCCAACATCACGCCTGACCTTACTTGCACTCTCCTCCTCCTTGACATCTCTTGCCCTATTCCCAAATGTTTCTCTGCCACTTCAAAAGTTGCTAAATGTCCATGCCACTCACACGCCGGCACTGCACTCAGTTTAGGAGCCTTAACCATTTAATTGCATTTCACAAATGTAATCTGATAGGGATTAGCCTGCTGCGCGGGACATCTGTCTATCCCGAGAGCGAAGAAGGCGGTCCGGTGTTAAAAAGAGGTTTAGGTGGACACGCTATAGATGGAAACCTGCAACAGTAATGTCGTATAATAATGTTATCTGTGAAGTTCCTCGCGGCTTCACTACATTGCGTTTTTTTTTTAAGACAAACAAATTAAAGCATGTTTTGGCCTAAATTAATGGTTGAATTTAAAAAAAAAAAAAAACTAGTGAAATTTACATGTAAATAAAAACAGAATACAATGATATGCAAATCCTTTTCAACCTGTATTCAATTGAATGAACTGCAAAGACAAGATATTTAAATGTTATGATCCGCTGCCCGGATCATATTCTGATTGGATTTTTGAGTCACTTGTGTTTTCTGTTGGTTTTGGACTCCTTTGGTTCCAAGTTGGTTACCCTAGTTTCTTATTTTTTTCACCTGCCACTTTTTCCGGATGAGCACCTGTTTTGTAATCACTGACATTATTTAAGCCTGCCTTCTCGACTTCCTAATTTGCAATACGCAACAGATGACGACTTTTGTGACCTGCTAGTAATCACTGACATTATTTAAGCCTACCTTCTCGATTTCCTAATTTGCGATACGCAACAGATGACGACTTTTGTGACCTGCTAGTTTCCTCGCTAGCTCCCACGCTAGCTGCTTTGTTTTTTTGCCTTTTAAGCTTTGACCACGTTTCTTTTTCTTAAGGTCTGACTTATTTTTAAATAAATTATTTGTTCCTACCTTCATGCTGCGTCCGCAGCCCATCTGCATTCCTGGGAGAACAAACTCCGCACCACTATGTGACTCAGTCGTTACAGTAAAAGAAAAACGTGCTCAAAGCACAGAAGGCAAAAAAAAAAGGGGCTAGCATGGGAGCTAGCAAGGGAACTAGCAGGTAACAAAAGTCGTCATCTGTTGCGTATTGACAATTAGGAAGCCAGACTGACTGACTGGAGAAGGCAGGCTTAAATAATGTCAGTGATTACAAAACAGGTGCGCATCCAGAACAAGCGGCAGGTGAAAATAATAAGTAACTATGTTAACCAACTCAGAGGTGCACAAACAGGAACCGAAGGAGTCCAAAACTGCCAGAAAACACAAGTGACTCAAAAATCCAATCAGAATATGATCCGGGCATCGGATCATAACATTTAACGTTCCAATTGGTCAATTTTATTTTTGGCAAATATTAGCTCATTAGGAATTTGATGCTTGTAACATGTTTCAAAAAAGCTGGCACAAGTGGCAACAAAGACTGATAAAGTCGAGGAAGGCTCATCAAACACTTATTTGGAACATCCCACAGGTGAACAGGCTCATTGGAATCAGGTGGGTGCCATGATTGGGTATAAAAGCAGCTTCCATGAAATGCTCAGTCATTCACAAACAAGGATGGGTCGAGGGTCACCACTTTGTCAACAAATGCCTGAGCAAATTGTCCAACAGTTTAAGAACAACATTTCTTAACAAGCTATTACAAGGAATTTAGGGATTTCACCATCTACGATCCGTAATATCATCAAAAGTTTCAGAGAATCTGGAGAAATCACGTGACATGAACGGCAATGCCAGTGATGTTCGGCCCTCAGGCGGTACTGCATCAAAAAATGACATCAGTGTGTAAAGGATATCACCAGATGGGCTCAGGAATACTTCAGAAAACCACTGTCAGTAACTACAGTTTGTCGCTACATCTGTAAGTGCAAGTTAAAACTCTACTATGCAAAGCGAAAGCCATTTACCAACAACACCCAGAAACGCTGCCGGCTCATCTAAGATGGACTGATGCAAAGTGGAAAAGTGTTCTGTGGTCTGACCAGTCCACATTTCAAATTTGTTTTGGAAACTCTGGATTTTGTGTCCTCTGGGAGAAAGAGGAAACAAACCATCCATATTGTTATACAGCGTGTGTGATGGTATGGGGGTGTATTAGTGCCCAAGGCATGGGTAACTTACACATCTGTGAAGGCACCATTAATGCTGAAAGGTACATACAGGTTTTGGAACGACATAGGTTGTCATCCAAGCAATGTTATCATGGGCGCCCCTGCTTATTTCAGCAGGACAATGCCAAGCCACGTGTTACAACAGTGTGGCTTTGTAGTTAAAGAGTGTGAGTACTAGACTGGCCTGCCTCCTATTGAAAATGTGTGGTGCATTACGAAGCCTAAAATACCACAACAGACACCCTGGACTGTTGAACAACTTAAGCTGTACATCAAGCAAGAATGGGAAATAATTCCATCTAAAAAGCTTCAAAAATGTGTGTCCTCAGTTCCCAAACGTTTACTAAGTGTTGTTAAAAGGAAAGGCCATGTAACACACTGGTAAAAATGCCCCTGTGACCACATTTTTGCAATGTGTTGCTGCCATTAAATTCTAACTTGATGATAATTTTCACAAACAATTTTAAGTTTCTCAGTTCAAACGTGAAATATCTTGTATTTGCAGTCGATTCAATTGAAGATAAGCTGGAAAGGATTTGCAAATCATTGTATTCGGTTTTTATTTACCATTTGTCTGCGGGCTATAGAGCGTTTTCCGTTCGGGCTCCAGTACTCTGGAATGCCCTCCCGGTAACAGTTCGAGATGCTACCTCAGTAGAAGCATTTAAGTCTCACCTTAAAACTCATCTGTATACTCTAGCCTTTAAATAGACCTCCTTTTTAGACCAGTTGATCTGCCGCTTCTTTTCTTTCTCCTATGCCCCCCCCTGCCTTGTGGAGGGGGTCCGGTCCGATGACCATGGATAAAGTACTGGCTGTCCAGAGTCGAGACCCAGGATGGACCGCTCGCCTGTATCGGTTGGGGACATTTCTACGCTGCTGATTCGCCTCCGCTTGAGATGGTTTCCTGTGGACGGGACTCTCGCTGCTGTCTTGGATCCGCTTTGAACTGAACTCTCGCGGCTGTGTTGGAGCCACTATGGATTGAACTTTCACAGTATCATGTTAGACCCGCTCGACATCCATTGCTTTCGGTCCCCTAGAGGGGGGGGGGGTTGCCCACATCTGAGGTCCTCTCCAAGGTTTCTCATAGTCAGCATTGTCACTGGCGTCCCACTGGATGTGAATTCTCCCTGCCCACTGGGTGTGAGTTTTCCTTGCCCTTTTGTGGGTTCTTCCGAGGATGTTGTAGTCGTAATGATTTGTGCAGTCCTTTGAGACATTTGTGATTTGGGGCTATATAAATAAACATTGATTGATTGATTGATAGAAAAGGTAACTTAATTGAATGTAAAAAATTTTATGTTGGGCATATAAGCTTTTTTGCTTCTGCCTGTTTCAGTCATGTTATTCATTTTTGAATCGTGATCTATGTTTGAATATGTTTTTGTTAGACTGAAAATAAACTGAACCTAACATATTATGGTAAGAGTCATTCAAATAACTATAACATATAGAACATGCTATACCTTTACCAAACTATCTCTCACTCCTAATCCATAAATCCCATGAAATCTTATACGTCTAGTCTCTTACGTGAATGAAATAAATACAATTATTTGATATTTTACGGTAATGTGTTAATAATTTCACACATAAATCGCTCCTGAGTATAAGTCGCACCCCTGGCCAAACTGAAAAAAAACTGCCCACATCTGAGGTCCTCTCCAAGGTTTCTCATAGTCAGCATTGTCACTGGCGTCCCACTGGATGTGAATTCTTCCTGCCCACTGGGTGTGAGTTTTCCTTGCCCTTTTGTGGGTTCTTCCGAGGATGTTGTAGTCGTAATGATTTGTGCAGTCCTTTGAGACATTTGTGATTTGGGGCTATATAAATAAACATTGATTGATTGATTGATTGATTGATTGATTTACACAACGTGACAACTTTGCTGATTTTGTAGTCGAGACGGACTCAACAGTGCCTCTGCTGGTCGCAGACAAGGACTGCGTCACTGGTGTCGAGGTTTGTGGCGGTGTCATGTCGGTCTGGGAGCTCAGCCCGGATTAAGGAGGAGCGCATGAACGGCAGTTAAATGCGAGGCCCGAGGGAAGAAACATTGCGGAGGAAGTCGTTCCTGAGAGTTGAAGTGAGAGCGTAACAAGGTGGAGAGGAAGAGGAAGAGGGAGGAGATGAATCACAGCAGAGCAGATGGAAAGATGGAAAGTAGAGTTTTGTGTGCAGGTTACAGAATAGAAGATGAAGGATGAGAGGACACAAAAGTGGCTTAAATAAAAAGCGTAAGGCCGTTCGGTAATAAGTGGGGTGTATCGAATAGATGGATTTAGGAATCAAATAATTAACTGGAGAAAGATTGAGGATCCGACCAGGGTCAATACATGTCTGTTACCATGGCGACTGCACCCCTTGTAAGGTAGATGAGGTATAAGGACACAGGAACTGAGATGGAGGGAAGCAACACGCCTGCGGACTTTACAGGCATGACATTTCAAACCTCATCGCCACACAAAAAGCTTTTCAAAAAGTGTCTTGTGAAAATACAGTTGTAGAGTAGATACTGCACACTGTAATGGACTTACCTTTAGTTCTCATTAACATATGAACAATTAAAAGTATACCAACCTTTTTGAAAGCAAGAGCTACTTCTTGGGTACTGATTAATGCAAAGGGCTACCAGTTTGATACACACTTCAATAAATTGCCAGAAATAGCCAATTTTCTCATTTTACCTTTACTCTATGTTATTATTAATAATTAATGATGTTTATCTTTGTGGAAACACTGAGAATCTTAATGATTTCTCACAATAAATATATATTTTTGATGACATGCTTTAAATAGGTTAAAATCCAATCTGCACTTTGTTAGAATATATAACAAATTGGACCAAGTTATATTTCTAACAAAAACAAATCCTTATTTCTTCTAGATTTTCCAGAACAGAAATGTAAAAATAAATCCAAAAGACTTTGAAATAAGATTTAAATTTGATTCTACAGATTTGCCAGAATATTTTTATTTTTATTTTAATCATAATAAGACATATTTCACAAATATTCTTCATCGAAAAAACAGATGCTAAGATAAATAATTAAATTAATATTTATTTATTATTCTTTACACTAAAAAAATAAATGTACTTAAACATTGATTTAAATTGTCAGGAAAGAAGAGGAAGGAATTTAAAAGGTAAAAAGGTTAAATAATTTTCAAGGTTGAATTTTTTCTCTAAAATTGTCTTTCTGAAAGTTATAAGAAGCGATGTAAAAAAAAAAAATTATTTAAACAAGTGAAGACCAAGTCTTTAAAATATTTTCTTGGATTTTCAAATTCTATTTGAGTTTTGTCTCTCTTAGAATTAAAAATGTCGAGCAAAGCGAGGCCAGCTTGCTAGTAAATAAATACAATTAAAAAAAATAGAGGCAGCTCAATGGTAAGTGCTGCTATTTGAGCTATTTTTAGAACATCTGGTCCTTACGGGCGACCTGGTGACCCCTGCTATATAAAATATAAATTAGAGATGTCCGATATTATCGGCTGATAAATGTTTTAAAATGCAGTATCGGAAAGCAGACGGACTACCTGGGACATGGCGTGCGGGTATAAACATGATTTCATCTTTAACTCAGAAAAGGTGAAAGCACAACTTGATGAAAGAAACCAAACTAACACTAAGACTAAACTTTGGACATCAAACAAAAAAATACTTACTGTGGCTAGACAATAGCAGCATGGACTTTGGCATGAAAACACTGGCATGAATTTTAGAGCATGAAAAGGACACAATGAGGCCAGGGCCACTGGGTGGCAAAGACGAGCTTAAATTCGGCCTCTGATTAGTGATCGGTAAGCAGGTGAGCACTAATCAGAGACAGGTGGACACAATGAGTAACCATGGCGACAAAACTAGGGAGTGGAAAAAAAAACAGGAACTTTAAAGAGTCCAAAGGTCAACAGAACATAGCCAAACAAGACATGATCAAAAAGACACGACAGTCACATAATATCTATGGCCTTTCACACACAAGTGAATGCAAGGCATACTTGGTCAACAGCCATACAGGTCACACTGAGGGTGGCCGTATAAACAACTTTAACACTGTTACAAATATGCGCCTCACTTTGAACCCACACCAAACAAAAAGGACAAACACATTTCGGGAGAACATCCCCATCGTAATACAACAGAAACACAACAGAACAAATACCCAGAACCCCTTGCAGCACTAACTCTTCTGGGACACTACTATATACACGCCGCGTAACCCTGACCCCCCCACCTCAACCTCCTCATGCTTTCTCAGAGAGAGCAAGTCCCAAATTCCAAGCTGCTGTTTTGAGGCATGTCAAAAAAAATGACTTCAATAATAAATATGGCATTTATTATTCATTATTTCCATAACTTGAGCTGATTTATTTTGGAAAACCTTGTCACATTGTTTAGTGCATCCAGCGGGGCATCACAACAAAATTTAAAACGCCGCTTTACGGAGTGGTACACGGACGTAGAGAGAAGTACAGGGCGCCAATAAACCTTAACAAGTGAATGCAAGGCATACTTGGTCAACAGCCATACAGGTCACACTGAGGGTGGCCGTATAAACAACTTTAACACTGTTACAAATATGCGCCACACTGTGAACCCACACCAAACAAAAAGGACAAACACATTTCGGGAGAACATCCACACCGTAACACAACATAAACACAACAGAAAAAATAACCAGAACCCCTTGCAGCACTAACTCTTCTGGGACGCTACTATATACACGCCGCGTACCCCTCACCCCACCACCTCCACCTCCTCATCCTTTCTCAGAGAGAGCATGTCCCAAATTCCAAGCTGCTGTTTTGAGGCATGTTAAAAAAAATGACTTCAATAATAAATATGGCATTTATTATTCATTATTTCCATAACTTGAGTTGATTCGTTTTGGAAAACCTTGTTACATTGTTTAATGCATCCAGCGGGGCATCACAACAAAATTTAAAACGCCGCTTTACGGAGTGGTACACGGACGTAGAGAGAAGTACAAAGCGCCAATAAACCTTAACAAGTGAATGCAAGGCATACTTGGTCAACACCCATACAGATCACACTGAGGGTGGCCGTATAAACAACTTTAACACTGTTACAAATATGCGCCACACTGTGAACCCACACCAAACAAAAAGAACAAACACATTTCGGGAGAACATCCGCACCGTAACACAAGACAAACACAACAGAAAAAATAACCAGAACCCCTTGCAGCACTAACTCTTATGGGACGCTACTATATACACGCCGCGTACCCCTGACCCCCCCACCTCCACCTCCTCATGCTTTCTCAGAGAGAGCAAGTCCCAAATTCCAAGCTGCTGTTTTGAGGCATGTTAAAAAAAGGACTTCAATAATAAATATGGCATTTATTATTCATTATTTCCATAACTTGAGTTGATTTGTTTTGGAAAACCTTGTCACATTGTTTAATGCATCCAGCGGGGCATCACAACAAAATTTAAAACGCCGCTTTACGGAGTGGTACACGGACGTAGAGAGAAGTACAGGGCGCCAATAAACCTTAACAAGTGAATGCAAGGCATACTTGATCAACAGCCATACAGATCACACTGAGGGTGGCCGTATAAACAACTTTAACACTGTTACAAATATGTGCCTCACTTTGAACCCACACCAAACAAGAATGACAAACACATTTCGGGAGAACATCCGCACCGTAACACAAGATAAACACAACAGAAAAAATAACCAGAACCCCTTGCAGCGCTAACTCT
Source organism: Nerophis ophidion (assembly GCF_033978795.1). Taxonomy (NCBI): domain Eukaryota; kingdom Metazoa; phylum Chordata; class Actinopteri; order Syngnathiformes; family Syngnathidae; genus Nerophis; species Nerophis ophidion. The sequence continues at coordinate 6,148,217 of NC_084615.1, forward strand.
TCTGGGACGCTACTATATACACGCCGCGTACCCCTGACCCCCCCACCTCCACCTCCTCATGCTTTCTCAGAGAGAGCAAGTCCCAAATTCCAAGCTGCTGTTTTGAGGCATGTTAAAAAAAATGACTTCAATAATAAATATGGCATTTATTATTCATTATTTCCATAACTTGAGTTGATTTGTTTTGGAAAATCTTGTTACATTGTTTAATGCATCCAGCGGGCATCACAACAAAATTTAAAACGCCGCTTTACGGAGTGGTACACGGACGTAGAGAGAAGTACAGGGCGCCAATAAACCTTAACAAGTGAATGCAAGGCATACTTGGTCAACAGCCATACAGATCACACTGAGGGTGGCCGTATAAACAACTTTAACACTGTTACAAATATGCGCCTCACTTTGAACCCACACCAAACAAGAATGACAAACACATTTCGGGAGAACATCCGCACCGTAACACAACATAAACACAACAGAACAAATACCCAGAACCCCTTGCAGCACTAACTCTTCTGGGACGCTACTATATACACGCCGCGTACCCCTGACCCCCCCCCCCCACCTCAACCTCCTCATGCTTTCTCAGAGAGAGCAAGTCCCAAATTCCAAGCTTCTGTTTTGAGGCATGTAAAAAAAAATAATGCACTTTATGACTTCAATAATAAATATGGCATTTATTATTCATTATTTCCATAACTTGAGTTGATTTATTTTGGAAAACCTTGTTACATTGTTTAATGCATCCAGCGGGGCATCACAACAAAATTAAGCATAATAATGTGTTATATCATGATCGGTTAATATCGGAATCTATAATTAAGAGTTGGACAATATCGGAATATCGGATATCGGCAAAAAAGCCATTATTGAACATCTAATCGTCACGTCTCTCACAATGATTGTGAGTGATAGGAAAACTTTCCCCCCAAAAAAGTGAAATTCCCCTTTGGTATTAATTATTAGTTTCACCTTTTAAATCTCATCGAAAAAAATCGAACCTTTGCATGATTTTCTATCGATGCTTGTGTTAAGGTGAAACACGGCCTTTTTTGCTGAACATTTTTTTCATTCCTCATTGCGGCTTTCTGAAAGCTCAGTTTAAAAAAAAACAAAAAAAAGACAAAAATATAAGTTTTTTTGAAATATGCCCAAGGCCTTACTCTCAAGGCCCTCTCCAATGCAATTTCCAAGTCAGTAACGTTGTCTCACCCTTCGCTGAAGGCCTTGCTCTTCTCCAGGTCTTGAATGACATTAAGGAGCACCTTGATCTTCTCCTGATTGGACACCAGGTTCTCCTCCACGCTCTGTAACTTGCCCTCCAGGCCACCAGGGGCGCTCCCAGTCCCCAGTAGTAGTCCCCCTGGAGCGCCGTTGCATTGCGCCGTCTTGTGAGTCTTGCAAGGCGAAGTCTGGTCGTCTAAAGATTTGCTCTTCTGATTTGTGTAGTTCATCAGTTTGGTGTCTTTAGAAGAGTTGAGTTTGGGACTGCCCGCCGTCTCCTGGGGGTTTTTGCTGTGAGCTAAAAGGCCAGATGGTTTGGAAGAAGTCGACTTCGGGGAGTTTTTCGCAGGGAGAGCCGGGGGCTTGCTACATTTTGTATGATCGGAAGGGTCTGGAGGTTTTGAATTTGTGTGCTGAAGTTGATCATGCTTGTCTGTTGGCGCTGTAGTCTGCGGGTGTGTGACAGTCCTGCCGGTCTGTGAGTCTGCGGTTTGTGTGGCCGAGTCCTTGCAGTGTGTAAACTCGGCTGAACGCGGCCGGCTCTGCTGGTGCCTCGTCTTATTCTGAGTAGGCGCTGCACTGCTGGAGTGCGAGTTGTGCGTTTTTGGTATGGTGTGCGACAGTTGCGGGATTCGACTGTTGGTCTTCACTGACGTCTCTTGCTTTTTGCCGTCCAAAGTGCACTCCTTCTTTGAGGAGTTCTGGGCCACGCCCCGCTTCCATACGGGGTGAGGTAAAGTCTGGCTGGAAGATATCTGAGGCGCAGCCCTCCTCCGACATGCGCCTGTGCACTGGGTGAGCTGCGAGCGTCTACGCCCGCACGTTCCACAGAGCTGCGGCGAGGAGGCGGTGGCCATCCGACAGGGCCGGGGCGGGGTGACGTGGGCGGTCGTACAAACATTCCCCGTCTTCACCACCGAGCGGTGTCGCTCCCCACGTAGAGACTGCACTCTTCTCTTCTCCTGACTCTCGTCCTTGACTTCTGGGGCTTCACTGCAGACTCCCCCCAGCATGTCGGAGCCCACCACGCTGCCATTGGTGTACCTCGCTATCCTTTTACCTCTGGAGTCTTTAGCATTGGTCCGTATGGCTTTTATCTGGCAGTAAACACCACTGCCTGACCCTTGTGACCCCATGTCATCCTGTGTCAGTTTGTTGATTTCGTTCTGAGACGTCTCCTTGGACAGGGGCAGACCGTTGCCGTCACTTGAGATAACGCCTCCTGACTGCGTCGCGCCCGTCGCCACGGTGAGGGCTCGCTGCGGGTTGGCCGCTCGGCTGACGTGTCTTTTGATGGAAGAGAGAGTCCGCAGCCCGGGAGACGTCTGCACCCCGACACTGCACAGCGGGCCCCATCGCCCCACCGCTAGGGGAACTCCCAGTGCGGGTACTGGATTGGTCGGGTCGGCCACTCTCCTGCCCATACTCTTTGGCAGGGTGGCTCAGCCCCCTGAGGAGCTGAAGGGGTAGGGGTCAAGCAGGGACATCAGTCGGAGTCAGCCGGATTACATCCAAAGTGTCGATGAAAATGTGGCCGTGTGCTGGAATGCCTCAATAGCCGGTGTGGCTCCGAGGGCTCATTGGCTTTCCCTTAATGATCCCTTCGTAGTTCAGCAACTTGTCCAAGTTCCTGACCAATGGCCCGCGGATGATGAGTTGGCTGCGCTCTCCTTGCATCTACGGAGAAAGGGGAAAAGAGAGTGAGTGAGAGCAAGCAGCAGAGTGAGAGAGAGAGACAACACATCCAGACGGGCATAGAGATGCAGACCAGATGCAGACACCGTCTGAAAGCTTCAAGCGCTGCCTCAGTGCACGCCGTGGCCCGATCAATAAAACTCTATCAAGCTCTTATTAGATCAGCAGGTGGGCGGCATACACACATCTTTATCTCCCGCAGGACGTGAAAAGACTTGAGGTATTTTAAGACTAATGGAGTTTGTCTTCATTGAGTGGAGTGGATCACATGTTGAACACACCCCGGGAGAGACGCGGTGCGCCACTGCCGCGCTTGGCTTGTGAACACATCCTAAACAAGTGTCCGGCGGTATTGATCCCACTCTTTGAAGCCATTGTTAAATTACCAATCCCTAGTTATCATACAATAAGTGTGGAGACTGACTATCAGTCGCAGCTTTTTTCATAGTTTGGCCGGGGGTGCGACTTATACTCAGGAGCGACTTATGTGTGAAATTATTAACACATTACCGTAAAATGTCAAATAATTTTATTTATTTCATTCACGTAAGAGACTAGACGTATAAGATTTGATGGGATTTATGGATTAGGAGTGAGAGATAGTTTGGTAAAGGTATAGCATGTTCTGTATGTTCTAGTTATTTGAATGACTCTTACCATAATATATTAGGTTCAGTTCAGTTCAGTTTATTTTCAGTCTAACAAAAACATATTCAAACATAGATCACGATTCAAAAATGAATAACATGACTGAAATCAATCAATGTTTATTTATATAGCCCCAAATCACAAATGTCTCAAAGGACTGCACAAATCATTACGACTACAACATCCTCGGAAGAACCCACAAAAGGGCAAGGAAAACTCACACCCAGTGGGCAGGGAGAATTCACATCCAGTGGGACGCCAGTGACAATGCTGACTATGAGAAACCTTGGAGAGTACCTCAGATGTGGGCAACCCCCCCCTCTAGGGGACCGAAAGCAATGGATGTCGAGCGGGTCTAACATGATACTGTGAAAGTTCAATCCATAGTGGCTCCAACACAGCCGCGAGAGTTCAGTTCAAAGCGGATCCAAGACAGCAGCGAGAGTCCCGTCCACAGGAAACCATCTCAAGCGGAGGCGGTTCAGCAGCGTAGAGATGTCCCTAACCGATACACAGGCGAGCGGTCCATCCTGGGTCTCGACTCTTGACAGCCAGTACTTCATCCATGGTCATCGGACCGGACTCCCTCCACAAGGGAGGGGGAGACATAGGAGAAAAAAGAAAAGAAGCGGCAGATCAACTGGTCTAAAAAGGAGGTCTATTTAAAGGCTAGAGTATACAGATGAGTTTTAAGGTGAGACTTAAATGCTTCTACTGAGGTAGCATCTCGAACTGTTACCGGGAGGGCATTCCAGAGTACTGGAGCCCGAACGGAAAACGCTCTATAGCCCGCAGACTTTTTTTGGGCTCTATGAATCACTAATAAGCCGGAGTCTTTTGAACGCAGATTTCTTGCCAGGACATATGGTACAATACAATCGGCAAGATAGGCTGGAGCTAGACCGTGTAGTATTTTATACGTAAGTAGTAAAACCTTAAAGTCACATCTTAAGTGCACAGGAAGCCAGTACAGGCGTAATGTGATCAAACTTTCTTGTTCTTGTCAAAAGTCTAGCAGCCGCATTTTGTACCAACTGTAATCTTTTAATGCTAGACATGGGGAGACCCCAAAATAATACGTTACAGTAATCGAGACGAGACGTAACAAACGCATGGATAATGATCTCGGCGTCTTTGGTGGACAAGATGGAGCGAATTTTAGCGATATTACGGAGATGAAAGAAGGCTGTTTTAGTAACGCTTCTAATGTGTGACTCAAAGGAGAGAGTTGGGTCGAAGATAATACCCAGATTTTTTACAGAGTCACCTTGTTTTATTATTTGGTTGTCAAATGTTAAAGTTGTGTTATTAAATAGAGGTCGGTGTCTAGCAGGACCGAAAATCAGCATTTCCGTTTTTTTGGGCGTTAAGTTGCAAAAAGTTAGCGGACATCCATTGTTTAATTTCATCTACTGGTCACACTTATCATTACGCCACGTACCAATTGAAATAGCTTTGAGGTCGGTAAGCACAACCAAAATGATTCTGTACATCGGGCACACCGGGTTACAAGGCGCACTGTCGAGTTTTGAAAAAATGAAAGGATTTTAAGTGCGCCTTATAGTCCGGAAAATACTGTAAATGAAACTTCGATGCCTCACCTCTTCTTTCTTTTTGTCAAAGTAGCTCTAACAGTGTTGAAAGTTGTAGACCCCTGATTTAGAGAATCAAAACAGGCATTTTTTTTTTTTTATTGCAATCTTCACAGCACAACGTAATAATTTCAGGAACAAACATGATGTTCACAACGTTGTGTTTGTATGTCACTAGTTTTTTTATTTGACCTTTTTTAGTCGAATTATACTGATCTTGTTGGACCAGAGCACCTTAAAATGTTTCTTACAACTTTAAAAACTTCAATGTTAAATAAAGAACAGAGCTTGTGATTGGGAGAGAAAATATGTTTGGATTTCAAAACAACTTGGAAGTCAATTGACATCAAAGAGCAGATGATGTTCAACTAGTTCCCATTAGTCTAAAGCAGCTGCAACGTATTTGGATCTCATAAGTATTTTCAAGAGTTGTTGCCCGTGCCGAATATACAACTGAAAGGTTTCACTGACAACAACAACTTTGGAATGTGGCATCTTTATGTGAGTCAGGATCAGTCAAACGTCGCTGCTGTGTCTATAAATATCTCCACACTCTGTTGATGTACACTGCATTCACAGCACTTCACTTTTTACACATCTTGTTGTGTTGCATCCTTATATATATATATATATATATATATATATATATATATATATATATATTAGGGGTGGGCAAATTAATGCGTTAATTATGAGTTAACTCATCAATCTATTAACGCCGACAATTATTTTATCGCACATTTGCGTATGTTGTTTACATGCTTTTATTTTGTTGACGCCTTTTCTTAACAAGATGGCGTCGAGGGGCTCTTGGTAAAGATGGAACATTTGGCAAAAATACCGGACAATTCTGCAAATTTCATGGCTGGCTTACAGCGTGGTCACTCCGGGATCACTTACGACCGCCAGACAATTCTGAATGTGGATAGATCGGGCCGTTTTGGACTGAATTAGACCGGCTAGCTAGCATGGGAATACTTTGCCGGCTACATCCAGCGGCCTGTGAAGCAGCGGAGTATATGTGTTGTCTGTCTATTTATGAATAATGCAGACCAGGAGTGTTGGCTGAGTTCTTAACGTTTGCTTTCAGAGCGTGCATATCACAACATACAAGATGCCGTCATGGCGACACAACCATGCTTGTCACTCCTGTTGCATGCTGGGTTGGGTAGTTCTTTTTTTCCCTGGCTCATAACATCACAATATAGTACCATGTATATGATGCGTTCAGTTTATCAAAGCACCAAGCAAACAATCGGAGAATTCCCATCATATCAATTCCTAGATATGGTCATAATTATTTTAAGTGCACTACGCAGAATAAACACAACATTATTAATATTGCTACTACGGATAATTGGATAAAAAATTCCCTAAAACAGCCCACTACCTATAATATAGGTTTTTTAAACATAAGATCCCTGATAAAAAAATGTCTCAAAGTAATTCAACACCTGTCACATCACGCCGTGACTTATTTGGAGTTTTTGGCTGTTTTCCTGTAGTATTTTACTTCTGGTCTGGCATTTCTATTTCGGTGGCTTTTTCTCCATTTTTGGTGTTTTCCTGTAGCAGTTTCATGTCGTCATTTGAACGATATTCCACGCATTGACTTTTTTTATAGCAATCAAGACTATTTCAGTTGTTTTAATCGTCGTGTTTATGTTGTTGTGGCTTGTGCAGCCCTTTGAGACACTCGTGATTTAGGGTTATGGAAATAAACATTGATTTATTGATCGATGTACTTTGCGGACGCCGTCTTTGCTCCACAGTAAGTCTTTGCTGTCGTCCAGCATTGTGTTTTGAATGAATGAATGGGTTTATTTTGAGCCATGCAAACAAAACAAGAGAATGACATAAAATACAAAAGAAATATATAGATACATTATAGGGAATAAGCGGTAGAAAATGGATGGATGGATTATTTTTACACCTACATTGAAAACATTACATGTGACTAATCTTTTGTAGATGTCAAAATTGGCTCAAAAGGGAGTGGGAAGAAGTAAACTTATTAGGTCCCACCCCCATACATATACAATATATATATATACAATATATAATACAATAATATATATAATATAATTCAATTCAGTGGTTGCTGCTATATATTGTCTATATATAATACATTTAAATTCACACACACTTACATATATACATATGTACACACACATATATACATATATATATACATATACACACACAATCACATTGTAGCCAGTTCGGTTTTAGTTTGGTTCTGCATATCCTTCCCCACACTTCAATGCCTTTCTTAGGGGGCACTCACCTTTTGTCCATTTTTGCTTTAAGCATTAGATACCTTTTTACCTGCACCCTGCCTCCCGCTGTTTCCGAACATCTACAAAGCAATTAGCTACCGGCTGCCACCTACTGATATGGAAGAGTATTACAGGGTTAATCTGACACTCAACAACAACATCACATCATGCGGGGGCGGCATGGCGCAGTGGGGAGAGTGGCCGCGCGGCAACCCGAAGGGGTCCCTGGTTCAATCCCCACCTAGTACCAACCTCGTCATGTCTGTTGTGTCCTGAGCAAGACACTTCACCCTTGCTCCTGATGGGTGCCGGTTAGCACCTTGCATGGCAGCTCCCTCCATCAGTGTGTGAATGTGGAAGTAGTGTCAAAGTACCTTGAAGGTAGAAAAGCGCTATACAAGTACAACCCCTCATTTGCAGACTATAATTACAGGTTTGCCAAGAACTATTTTTAACCAAACAGGAGAAATTACGATATCTCCCACGGCACACTAGCGTGCCGCGGCACAGTGGTTGAAAAAGACGAATGCGCCTGTGGGTCTTGACTCCTGATGTCCACCTGGCACATTGCACTCAGGTGAAAGAGAAAAGGGGAAAACAAATTGCATATCATTGTTTTCCTGCAAGAGTGTATGCAGGAACGTTGAGAGCAGATATTTAACAGCATGTTTGCCCTGGGATTCACGCCGAGTCCATTGAAGGCAATCTCACGTCCACTCATTTCCAAATGTTGTGTTTGATACAAAAGCAGCACCAGTAAAACAACATTGTCTGTGTAAACTCACCACATTATATCTTCCACAACACGTGTAGCAACTATTGATTTGCAGCACAAGCAGTGTCTCAAAACTGATGGCTGGGCAGATAATATTTTACAGTTGCATGTATTATGGTCTGCCGTTACCTGGTAGTAAGAATGCTTTTTGAGCTCAGTCATCACAAACAATACGAGATACATTGTGGTAGTCTTTGACCATTAATTGATTGATTGATTTAAATCTTTTATTACAGTACATATTCCGTACAATTGAGCACTAAATGGTGACACCCCAATAAGTTTCTCAACTTTCATCAATTCATGCTTAATTACCTGCGCTGGTTCACTAAAAGGTGTTCTCTAATAGTTTCATCTCCTCATTTAATTAAATAAATCAACCCAAAAAATGACACGGTAATTCAACCAAACTTTACAAATGCAACACCCTTTTTTTTCCCTTTTTTTTTTTTTTTTTTTTTGATTTTTTTATTCATTGTTTTAATTGGTTTTACCCTTTAAAAAACATCCGTCCATTTTCCATCCATTTTCTACCGCTTATTCCCTTTCGGGGCCGCGGGGGGCGGTGGCGCCTATCTCAGCTACAATCGGGCGGAAGGCGGGGTACACCCTGGACAAGTCACCACCTCATCGCAGGGCCAACACAGATAGACAGACAACATTCACACTCACATTCACACACTAGGGTCCTTTAAAAAGCATTTTTAATCCATCCATTTCCTACCGCTTATTCCCTTTCGGGGTCGCGGGGGGCGGTGGCGCCTATCTCAGCTACAATCGGGCGGAAGGCGGGGTACACCCTGGACAAGTCGCCACCTCATCGCAGGGCCAACACAGATAGACAACATTCACACTCACATTCACACACTAGGGTCCTTTAAAAAACATTTTTAATCATATTTATTTATTATTTTTATATTGGTTTTATTAGGGCTTCACGGTGGCAGAGGGGTTAGTGCGTCTGCCTCACAATACGAAGGTCCTGCAGTCCTGGGTTCGAATCCAGGCTCGGGATCTTTCTGTGTGGAGTTTGCATGTTCTCCCCGTGAATGCGTGGGTTATCTCCGGGTACTCCGGCTTCCTCCCACCTCCAAAGACATGCACCTGGGGATAGGCTCCTCCCACTTCCAAAGACATGCACCTGGGGATAGGTTGATTGGCAACACTAAATTGACCCTAGTGTGTGAATGTTGTCTGTCTATCTGTGTTGGCCCTGTGATGAGGTGGCGACTTGTCCAGGGTGTACCCCGCCTTCCGCCCGATTGTAGCTGAGATAGGCGCCAGCGCCCCCCGCGACCCCGAACGGGAATAAGCGGCAGAAAATGGATGGATGGATGGTTTTATTTTGTATTAAGTCATTGGCGGAGCTAAGGACATTTTAATATTGTTGTGCATTTATGTTGTTTAAATAAAGTTGATTGGATTGTATTGGACACACCATAATAATAAAGACGTACTTAATACAAAACCCAAAACCGGTGAAGTTGTCACCTTGTGTAAATGGTGAATAAAAACAGAATAAAATGATTTGCAAATCCTTTTTTACCTTATAATCAATGGAATAGACTGCATAGACAAGATACTGTCATGATCCTTGGTCCGGATCATGTTTTTGTTATTTTTCTGTTAGTTTTGGACTCTTTTAGTTCCTGTTTGTGACACCTCTGAGTTTGGTTTGGTTGCCACGGCTGCTTATTGTTTTCACCTGCCTCTGGTGTTCAGGACACTCACCTGTGTCTAATCAGAGGCATTATTTAAGCCTGCCTTTGCCAGTCAGTCTGCCTGGCGTCGTTGTTTGCTTCATGCCTGGTCCACATAAGTCTCGTTTGTTCATGCCACAACTAGTTCATGATTCCAGTGTTAAGTTGTGGTTTCTTTAGCTTCTCGTGCGAACGGCACACTTTCCTTTTGTTGGTTTCCTGTTTTTGGTTGAAACTATGATTTATGACAACGAATCATACTCCTAGCTTCACGCTTTGTCCATAGTTGTCCGTTCTGCATCCCGGGAGAACAACCCTGCAATGAGCTGAGACCACTCTTGGGGCGGTATAGCTCGGTTGGTAGAGCGGCCGTGCCAGCAACTTGAGGGTTGCAGGTTCGATTCCCGCTTCCGCCATCCTAGTCACTGCTGTTGTGTCTTGGCAAGACACTTTACCCACCTGCTCCAGTGCCACCCACACTGGTTTAAATGTAACTTAGATATTGGGTTTCACTCTGTAAAGCGCTTTGAGTCACTAGAGAAAAGCGCTATATAAATATAATTCACTTCACTTCACTCTTGTGACAGATACTTAATGTTGGAGCTGGTCGAATTTTTTTTTTTTTTTTGCAAATAGTAGCTCATTTGGAATTTGATGCCAGCAACATGTTTTAAAAAAAGCTGGCACAAGTGGCAAAAAAGACTGAGAGAGTTGAGGAATGCTCATCAAACACTTATTTGGAACATCCCACAGGTGAACAGGCTCATTGGGAACAGGTGGGTGCCATGATTGGGTATAAAAGCAGCTTCCATGAAATGCTCACTCATTCACAAACAAGAATTGGGGCGAGGGTCACCACTTTGTCAGCAAACGCGTGAGCAAATCGTTCAACGCGTAGACCCTGACTTAAACAAGTTGAAAAACTTGTACTAAACTGTGCAATCTACTAATAAAAGTTTCAATCAATCAATTAATCCATCAAACAGTTTAAGAACAACATTTGTCAACCAGCTACTGAAAGGACTTTAGGGATTTCACCATCTGTGGTCTGTAATATCATCAACATGTTCAGAGAATATAGAGAAATCACTGCACGTAACATTGAATGACCGTGACCTTGGATCCCTTTAGGCGTTACTGCATCAAAAAGTGACATCAGTGTGTAAAGGATATCACCACTGTCAGTAACTACAGTTGGTTAAAACTCTACTTTGCAAATTAAATTAAATAAATGGGTTGTACATGTATAGCGCTTTTCTACCTTCAAGGTACTCAAAGCGCTTTGACATTACTTCCACATTTACCCATTCACACACACATTCACACACTGATGGAGGGAGCTGCCATGCAAGGCGCCAACCAGCACCCATCAGGAGCAAGGGTGAAGTGTCTTGCTCAGGACACAACGGACGTGACGAGGTTGGTACTAGGTGGGATTTGAACCAGGGACCCTCGGGTTGCGCACGGCCACGCCGTAAATTGAAAGCCATTTATCAACAACACCCAGAAACGCCGCCGGCTTTGCTGGGTCCTTGCTCATCTAAGATGGACTGATGCAGAGTGCAAAAGTGGTCATGGTCTGATGAATCCACATTTAAAATTGTTTAAGAAACCGTGGACATGGAGTCTTTTGGACCAAAGAGGAAAAGAACCATCCGATTGTTATAGGAACTAGGTTGAAAAGCCAGCGTGTGTGATGGTTTGGGGGTGTATTAGTGCCCAAGGCATGGGTAACTTACACATCTGTGAAGTCACCATTAATGCTGAAAGGTACATACAGGTTTTGGAACAACTTATGTTGTCATTCAAGCAACGTTATCATGGACGCCTCTGCTTATTTCAGTAAGACAAGGCCAAGCCACATGTTACAACAGCGTGGTTTCATAGAAAAAGAGTGCGGGTACTAGACTGGCCTGCCTGTAGTCCAGACCTGTTCCAATAGAAAATGTCTGGCGCATTATGAAGGCTAAAATACCACTACAGAGACCCGTTACTGCATCAAAGGATATCACCACTGTCAGTAACTACAGTTGGTCGCTACATCTGTAAGTGTAAGTTAAAACTCTACTTTGCAAATTGAAAGCCATTTATCAACAACACCCAGAAACGCCACCGGCTTTGCTGGGTCCTTGCTCATCTAAGATGGACTGATGCTGAGTGCAAAAGTGGTCTATGGTCTGATGAGTCCACATTTAAAATTGTTTAAGAAACTGTGGACATGGTGTCTTTTGGACCAAAGAGGAAAAGAACCATCCGGATTGTTATAGGAACTAGGTTGAAAAGCCAGCATGTGTGATGGTATGGGGGTGTATTAGTGCCCAAGGCATGGGTAACTTACACATCTGTGAAGGCACCAATTAATGCTGAAAGGTACATACAGGAGGGCTTCACCGGTGGCAGAGGGGTTAGTGCGTCTGCCCCACAATACGAAGTTCCTGCAGTCCTGGGTTCAAATCCAGGCTCGGGATCTTTCTGTGTGGACTTTGCATGTTCTCCCCGTGAATGCGTGGGTTCCCTCCGGGTACTCCGGCTTCCTCCACCTCCAAAGACATGCACCTGGGGATAGGCCCCTCCCACCTCCAAAGACATGCACCTGGGGATAGGCCCCTCCCACCTCCAAAGACATGCACCTGGGGATAGGTTGATTGGCAACACTAAAATGGTCCCTAGTGTGTGAATGTGAGTGTGAATGTTGTCTGTCCATCTGTGTTGGCCCTGCGATGAGGTGGTGACTTGTCCAGGGTGTACCCCGCCTTCCGCCCGATTGGAGCTGAGATGGGCGCCAGCGCCCCCCGCGACCCGAAATGGAATAAGCGGTAGAAAATGGATGGATGGATGGGTACATACAGGTTTTGGAACAACATATGTTGTCATCCAAGCAACGTTATCATGGACGCCCTTGCTTATTTCAGTAAGACAATGCCAAGCCACATATTACAACAGCGTGTTTCATCGTAAAGAGTCTGGCGCATTATGAAGGCTAAAATACCACAACAGAGAACAACTTAAGCTGCACATCAAGCAAGAATGGAAATAATTCCACTTCAAAATGTGTCTCCTTAGTTCCCAAACCTTCACTAGGTGTCCTTAAAAGGAAAGGCCATGTAACACACTGGTAAAAATGCCCCCTGTGACAACTTGTTTGCAATGTGTTGCTGCATGAAATTCTAAGTTCATGATTATTGGCAACCAAGTTTCTCAGTGTGAACATGAAATATCTTGCCTTCGCAGTCTATTCCATTGAATATAAGTTGGAAAGGATTTGCAAATCATTGCATTCTGTTTTTATTCACCATTTACACAAGGTGACAACTTCACTGCTTCTGGCTTCCGTCCACGTAACGATCCAGTGTGGTGTTTAATGGCGCCCACTGAACTGTGTGAGATCTTTCAAGTCAGTCTGGCTCACACGCTCAAACTTTGACGCGGAAATGTGGCCAATTGTTGAAAAGTAGGATAATCATGTTTTGAATGCGGTGGTTCCAATGTGACATAACTTAACCCCGCAGATAACGAGGCCTCATCTTTTGGAAAGTAATGGCGGCGTGTTTGATAGCAACTCGACTTTTCCCAACCTTTGAATCCTTCACGCCTGTCGTCGTTTGTGTTTCATCGCATGCTTTTCTACATGACGATTGCTGCTCTCATCCTCTCCTCTTAGTGTTTCAGCCCCATGGCACACCCTGGCGGGGAGGTAGGGGGGGTCGGGAGGGGGAGGGGGGTAATGGTGGTGTTATGATGTGCAGGCGACAACTGAGCAAAGAGATCAATCAATCAATCAATGTTTATTTATATAGCCCCAAATCACAAATGTCTCAAAGGACTGCACAAATCATTACGACTACAACATCCTCGGAAGAACCCACAAAAGGGCAAGGAAAGCTCACACCCAGTGGGCAGGGAGAATTCACATCCAGTGGGACGCCAGTGACAATGCTGACTATGAGAAACCTTGGAGAGGACCTCAGAAGTGGGCAACCCCCCCCCCCCTCTAGGGGACCGAAAGCAATGGATGTCGAGCGGGTCTAACATGATACTGTGAAAGTTCAATCCATAGTGGCTCCAACACAGCCGCGAGAGTTCAGTTCAAAGCGGATCCAAGACAGCAGCGAGAGTCCCGTCCACAGGAGACCATCTCAAGCGGAGGCAGATCAGCAGCGAAGAGATGTCCCCAATCGATACACAGGCGAGCGGTCCATCCTGGGTCCCGACGAGCGGTCCATCCTGGGTTTCGACTCCAGACAGCCAGTACTTCATCCATGGTCATCGGACCGGACCCCCTCCACAAGGGAGGGGGGGACATAGGAGAAAGAAAAGAAGCGGCAGATCAACTGGTCTAAAAAGGAGGTCTATTTAAAGGCTAGAGTATACAGATGAGTTTTAAGGTGAGACTTAAATGCTTCTACTGAGGTAGCATCTCGAACTGTTACCGGGAGGGCATTCCAGAGTACTGGAGCCCGAACGGAAAACGCTCTATAGCCCGCAGACTTTTTTTGGGCTCTAGGAATCACAAATAAGCCGGAGTCTTTTGAAGGCAGATTTCTTGCCGGGACATATGGTACAATACAATCGGCAAGATAGGCTGGAGCTAGACCGTGTAGTATTTTATACGTAAGTAGTAAAACCTTAAAGTCACATCTTAAGTGCACAGGAAGCCAGTGCAGGTGAGCCAGTACAGGTATATATGTATGTATATATGTATATAAAGTATATACAGTACAGGCGTAATGTGATCAAACTTTCTTGTTCTTGTCAAAAGTCTAGCAGCCGCATTTTGTACCAACTGTAATCTTTTAATGCTAGACATGGGGAGACCCGAAAATAATACGTTACAGTAATCGAGACGAGACGTAACAAAAGCATGGATAATGATCTCAGCGTCTTAAGTGGACAAAATGGAGCGAATTTTAGCGATATTACGGAGATGAAAGAAGGCCGTTTTAGTAACGCTTTTAATGTGTGCCTCAAAGGAGAGAATTGGGTCGAAGATAATACCCAGATTTTTTAACAGAGTCACCTTGTTTTATTATTTGGTTGTCAAATGTTAAAGTTGTATTATTAAATAGAGGTCGGTGTCTAGCAGGACCGATAATCAGCATTTCCGTTTTTTGGGCATTAAGTTGCAAAAAGTTAGCGGACATCCATTGTTTAATTTCATTAAGACACGCCTCCAGCTGACTACAATCCGGCGTGTTGGTCAGCTTTAGGGGCATGTAGAGTTGGGTGTCATCAGCATAACAGTGAAAGTTAATACCATATTTGTGTATGATATCACCTAGCGGCAGCATGTAGATGCTGAAGAGTGCAGGGCCAAGGACCGAACCCTGGGGAACTCCACACGTTACCTTAACATAGTCCGAGGTCACACTGTTATGGGAGACACACTGCATCCTGTCAGTAAGATAAGAGTTAAACCAAGACAGGGCTGAGTCTGACATACCAATTCGTGTTTTGATACGCTCTAATAAAATATTATGATTGACGGTATCGAAAGCAGCACTAAGATCGAGGAACAGCAACATAGATGACGCATCAGAATCCATCGTTAGCAATAGATCATTAGTCATTTTTGCGAGGGCTGTCTCAGTCGAGTGATTTGCCCTGGTGAACATGGGCCAGAAGGTGTGATGAGAGAAATGTGCATCTGTTTATTTTCCGATGGCTAAAGTCAGGATGGCTGGAATATATCATATTTCCTTGAATTGCCGCCGGGGCGCTAATTAATTTAAAACCTCTTCTCACTCCGCCGGTTTACCTGGCATGCGGTAAATTTAGGCCTGCGCTTAAAAATTTGAGTGTGATGTAAGGATGCCATCATGAAAAGCGCATTTAATAAAAACAAACGTTATTATGGTCTTCCCTTTACTTATAAATGAAGTCCATGCGCGGCTCCTTCTGATCAAAAGCATCGATAACCTGTTTATTTTATTTATTTATTTATTTCGGCAATCTTCACATAAAACAAAGAACAACAACAAAAAAAGAAGAGAAAAAAACACTCATTTGAGCAATGATTGAGCCGAAAGGGTGTAGGTTGAAGCAACACTTATATAAACCTACCCCATCACAACAAGAACAAGGTTCAAAATATATAAAATCTAAAACATGCTTCACTTATATTACTTTTTTTTTAAACAATATATAAGCAACATATATGTAGCACACGTCTCATATACACAGTTTAACATTTAAATCAAACATATACATTTGTACACTTATATATATACATATATATATTTATAGAAGTCTTCCTTATCTTTGTTCAGTTTTAAAAGTCTCTCTGTCTTGATGGATATCTTCCTTTATTACCTCCTGCTTTGATTGAAAGTCCAGTTTAGAAAACTGTTTTATTTTAGATATGTAATCCTCCATGTTAAAAGTGCAAGCGGGAGGAAAAAATAAACGCTTGCTGCTTGTTGTCACTTCTTCTGCAGCCAAGTAGTCGCAAGAAGGATCACTAGCGCCCTCTACCACCAGGAGGCGGGAGTCATTTAATGACTCATATTTGACACACGCAGCTACGGTATAGTAATAAAACATAGCTGCTTACTGTTCTTTTTAGCATATTCAATAGCTTGGACCTGAAATCCTACTGAATAGCTCTTAATCGTCTTCCCTTTGTGCGATTTCAAATGATTGAAATCGCATCATTTTGAAAATGATGACAGGTGAAGTGTCACTCGTGACGTGACGTGTTTGACCCTGCGGAAATTCACGGAATATGCTAATTATTTTGCAAAACGAGTTTGACCAGGCGAAAATTCTAGGCAGGCGCATACTATATACCCGGCAGCAATTCAAGGAAATACAGTATGTATGATATATTTATATTATTCACATGTAGAGATGTCCGATAACGGCTTTTTTTGTCGATATTCCGATATTGTCATACTCTTAATTACCGATTTCAATATCAACCGATGCAGATGTATACAGTGTTGGAATGAACACATTATCATGCCTCATTTTCTTGTGATGCCCCACTGGAAGCATTAATCAATGTAACTGTCACCTTTGGCTTGCATCTTTATGCGGGGCGGTTCTCCCAGGAATGCAGACGGACCACTCCGGACAAATAGTTCAGGTAAAAAACATGATTTGTTCTCAAAACTAACGCAAAAGTACCAAAAAACAGAAAACAAGCAAAAGGAAAAAAGTCCCAATCACACTGGATGCTAAACTAACACTTAGCATAAACTACGGACGAGAAAAACTTCCTAACTGTAGCATGAACAAACAAGACTTACATAGCAGGGCGTGAAACAAACAACTAGGGACAAGGCAAAACTCCCGTAACAGGTGCTTGTAGCAAATAATGACGCCAGGCTAACTGACCGGCAAAGGCAGTCTTAAATAATGCCTCTGATTAGTGCTCGTGTAGCAGGTGAGCAGCCGAACACTAATCAGAGACAGGTGAACATAATGAGCAACCGTGGCACCCAAAGCAAAGTCGGAAGGTGCACAAATAGGAACTAAAGGAGTCCAAAACTAACAGAAAACACAAAAACATGATCCAGACCAAGGATCGTGACAGTAAAAAGGTTTTCCAAAATAAATCAACTCAAGTTATTTATTATTGAAGTCACAAAGTGCATTATTTTTTTTTAATATGCCGCAAAATAGCAGCTTGGAATTTGGGACATGCTCTCTCTGAGAGAGAATGAGGAGGTTGAGGTGGGCGTGGATGGGGGGGAGGGCGAGGAGGGGTTAGCGGGGCGTGTATATTGTAGTGTCCCGGAAGTGTTAGTGCTGCAAGGGGTTCTTGGTGTTTGTTCTGTTGTGTTACGGTGCGGATGTTCTCCCGAAATTCGTTTGTCATTCGTGTTTGGTGTGGGTTCAGAGTGTGGCGCATATTTGTAACAAGGTTAAAGTGTTTTATACGGCCACCCTCGGTGTGAGCTGTATGGCTGTTGACCAAGTATGCATTGCATTCACTTGAGGCAGTGCCTTTAAGGTTTATTGGCGCTCTGTACTTCTCCCTACGTCCGTGTGCACAGCGGCGTTTTAGAAATATACATACATTTTACTTTTTGAAACCGATACCAATAATTTCCGATATTACATTTTGAAGCATTTATCAGCTGATAACATCGGCAGTCCGATATTATCGGACATCTTTTTCACATGTGAATAATGTTGTATAATAGACTGTATTTTTATTATTCACATGTGAATAATGCTGTAGAATAGACCGTATTTATATTATTCACATGTGAATAATGCTGTATAATAGACTGTATTTATATTATTCACATGTGAATAATGCTGTATAATGGACTGTATTTATATTATTCACATGTGAATAATGCTGTATAATAGACTGTATTTATATTATTCACATGTGAATAATGCCGTATAATAGACTGTATTTATATTATTCACATGTGAATATATTTCTATTACTCACATGTGAATAATGCTGTACAATAGTCTGTACTTATATTATTCACATGTGAATAATGCTGTATAATAGTCTGCACTTATATTATTCACATGTGAATAATGCTGTATAATAGACTGTATTTATATTATTCAAATGTGAATAATACTGTATAATAGACTGTATTTATGTTATTCACATGTAAATAATGCTATATAATAGACTGTATTTATGTTATTCACATGTGAATAATGCTGTATAATAGACTGTATTTATGTTATTCACATGTGAATAATGCTGTATAATAGACTGTATTTATATTATTCACGTGTGAATAATGCTGTACAATAGTCTGTACTTATATTATTCACATGTGAATAATGCTGTATAATAGACTGTATTTATATTATTCACGTGTGAATAATGCTGTATAATAGACTGTATTTATATTATTCACATGTATATAATGCTGTATAATAGACTGTATTTATATTATTCACGTGTGAATAATGTTGTATAATAGACTGTATTTATATTATTCACATGTGAATAATGCTGTATAATAGACTGTATTTATATTATTCACGTGTGAATAATGCTGTATAATAGACTGTATTTATATTATTCACATGTATATAATGCTGTATAATAGACCGTATTTATATTATTCACATGTGAATAATGCTGTATAATAGACTGTATTTATATTATTCACATGTGAATAATGCCGTATAATAGACCGTATTTATATTATTCCCATGTGAATAATGCTGTATAATAGACTGTATTTATATTATTCACATGTGAATAATGCTGTATAATAGACTGTATTTATATTATTCACATGTGAATAATGCCGTATAATAGACCGTATTTATATTATTCACATGTGAATAATGCTGTATAATAGACTGTATTTATATTATTCACATGTGAATAATGCTGTATAATAGACTGTATTTATATTATTCACATGTGAATAATGCTGTATAATAGACTGTACTTATATTACTCACATGTGAATAATGCTGTATAATAGACTGTGTTTATATTATTCACATGTGAATAATGCTGTATAATAGACCGTATTTATATTATTCACATGTGAATAATGCCGTATAATAGACCGTATTTATATTATTCACATGTGAATAATGCTGTATAATAGACTGTATTTATATTATTCACATGTGAATATATTTCTATTACTCACATGTGAATAATGCTGTATAATAGACTGTATTTATATTATTCACATGTGAATAATGCTGTATAATAGACTGTATTTATATTATTCACATGTGAATAATGCTGTATAATAGACTGTATTTATATTGTTCACATGTGAATAATGCTGTATAATTGACCGTATTTATATTATTCACGTGTGAATAATGTTGTATAATAGACTGTATTTATATTATTCACATGTGAATAATGCTGTATAATAGACTGTATTTATATTATTCACATGTAAAAATACCTAAGTGTTTATTGTCTATTGTAAGCAAAGTGTGTTGCTGGATTTCCCCCCAGGGATCAATAAAGTACTTTATTCTATTCTATTCTATTCTAAAAGTAGAAAGAATTGTCAGAAGACCAAAAGACAACACAACTCGGGGAAGTAGAATTGTGCAAATGGGACATGGTGTAATCAATACGCTCTGCAAGTATGCTTGAGCATCTGTCACAACACGCCCCCCCCCCCCCACACACACACACACACACATAACCTTTAAACACTTCGCACTGCTTTTTTTTTGCAGAAATATGCTCTGCATGCTGTGAATTTAATTCGCCAGTTGGAATATTTGTGCTGCTCCTCAGTTGTGTACAAGGCCTTGTGTGCATGTGTGTGTGTTTGTGTGCGTATAACAACATCTTTGAATGCATGTGCACACACACACACACACACACACACGGCACTAACTCCTCTGGCAAATCATGTCCCATGTCCTTGCAAGGTGAGGCTCATTTTTCAACAGGCGATTGACTTGCGTGTGTGTGTGTGTGTGTGTGTGTGTGTGTGTATGTGTGTGTGTGTTTGTGTGTGTGTATGTGTGTGTGTGTTTGATGGAGGCCCACATTAGTGCGCTGTAATTACAAGCCATCCTCACTAGGGATGCACCGATTAATCAGTAACCGAATATATTCGGCCGAATATGGCAAAAAAGGCCACATTCGGCCTTCGGTGGAATGAGTTAAAAACAAGGCCGAATAGTGGCGTGTGACGCAATTTTTTGATGCGGTGACGCAATCAACCAACGTGCGGTGACGTTGGGATATGTTGTGTACCTGTATAAGTGTATGAGGTTACAAGCACACACTTATTGAGATTTAGTGGGGCCTCTGTTTACATTATTAGCCTGTTGTGTAGGCTACCTGTATAAGTGTATGAGGTTACAAGCACACACTTATTGAGATTTACTTGAGCCTTCTGTTTACATTATTAGCATATCTACTGTGGCTAAGCAGACTTTTGCCAAAAGGACAATAATTCATTTGTTGTGGGTTTATCCACTTTAATGCACTTTATTTTTTTTTGGGAATGCATATTTTGTTTGAAGGCCTAATATAAATGAAAAACTTTGTGCTTTTTTTGAAAAGCAAAGGCTACTGGAATATTTAAAACATGTCAATATTCAATAAAAAAGTACTTTATTTGAAAAACATGTGTAAATATTTATTCTAGGCTATTTATGCAATATTAAAAAAATTGTGAAAAACTGCATTCATTATTCGGTATTCGGCCTTCGGCCAAGCGTTTAAATTTTATTCGGCTTCGGCCACAAATTTTCATTTCGGTGCATCCCTAGCATAGTGGGCTTTAAGAATAGACTAAAAGGAGAAGTATTACGTAAAGAGATTATTTTAGATTGTACCTAATGTCATGACTGTTTTTATTGACTATTGAGTATTTTATTGATTATGGGATAAGCAGCAGAAAATGGATGGATGATACTTTTTCGTCACTTATTGTTTGTCTTTGGTACACTAATGTGTATATTTTAGGCCATTGGTTCTTTGTTTTATTTTTGCAAAAATGTATACAGTATATCTATTTTTATATTGCTATTTTTATCTTTGGTATGAAAATTATTATGTAACAACATCTATTAGTATGTTTTGGTTCTTTGTTGTTGCTATTTTTGTATTATGACAATTTATTATTGGATCATGTTGTACTGCATTTTAATCGTTTGTTCTGTGGTTGTGTGATGTTTTTTGCCTGGACCCCAGGAAGAATAGTCTCCACTGCGGTGTAGACTAATGGGGATCCTTAATAAACTAAACTAAACTAAACTAATCCTCACCCATTCACCTCACCCAGTCAACAATCTTCTATAAATGTCCACCGTATTTTTCGGACTATAAATCACAGTTTTTTTCATAGTTTGGCCGGGGGTGCGACTTATGTGTGAAATTATTAACACATTACCGTAACACATATTTTTTTTACTTTGCTTCTTATAACTTTCAGAAAGACAATTTTAGAGAAAAAATACAACTTTAAAAATGATTTTAGGATTTTTAAACACCTTTTCACCTTTTAAATTCCTTCTTCTTCTTTCCTTACAATTTAAATCAATGTTCAAGTAAATGTAGTTTTTTGTTATTGTAAAGAATAATAAATACATTTTAATTCTTCATTTTAGCTTCTGTTTTTTCGACTAAGAATTTTTGTCAAATATTTCTTCAACTTTTTGCGATTAAAATTCCCAAAAATATATTCTGGCAAATCTAGAAAATCTGTAAAATCAAATTTAAATCTTATTTAAAAGTCTTTTGAATTTATTTAAAAATGTTGGTTCTGGAAAATCTAGAAGAAATAATAATTTGTCTTTGTTAGAAATATAGCTTGATCCAATTTGTTATATATTCTAACAAAGGGCAGATTGGATTTTAACCTATTTAAACATGTCATCAAAAATATATATTTATTGTGAGGAATCATTAAGATGATCAGTGTTTCCACAAATATAAATATAATTAATTATTAATAATAACAGAGTTAAAGGTAAATTGAGCAAATTGGCTATTTCTGGCAATTTATTTAAGTGTGTATCAAACTGGTAGCCCTTCGCATTAATCAGTACCCAAGAAGTAGCTCTTGCTTTTAAAAAGGTTGGTGACCCCTGACGTAAAATATCTAATAATATTATTTATCTCATTCGCGGAAGAGACCAAGAAAATGTCAGCAATCGTCACACACACGTCAACCAATAAGAATTGTGTAAGGGAGAGTCATGGCAGAAGTGCATTGTGGGTCATGGGATGCTAACTGCTATATGCTACTGCCATAGATATTAAAATGGATCATTTCAACGTTGGCGGTAACTTGTAAAAAGTGAGAAGGGCTGAAGAAAAATGGCGTTGAAAAGGAAATCATGTAGTGCAGATTACAAGCTGGACGTAGTGAAATATGCAGCAGAAAAGGACAAGAGGAAGCGGCGCATACCTTTGGAGTTGGCAGAGTTGTTTAGAAGCCACATCCAGGAAGAAGATTTGATGGGATTTATGGATTAGGAGTGAGAGATAGTTTGGTAAAGGTATAGCATGTTCTATATGTTATAGTTATTTGAATGACTCTTACCATAATATGTTGGGTTAACATAGCAGTTGCTTATTTATGCCTCATATAACCTACACTTATTCAGCCTGTTGTTCACTATTCTTTATTTATTTTAAATTGCCTTTCAAATGTGTGGCGCATTATGAAGCGTAAAATACGACCCCGGACTGTTGAACGACTGAAGCTCTACATAAAACAAGAATGGGAAAGAATTCAACTTTTAAAGCTTCAACAATTAGTTTCCTCAGTTCCCAAACGTTTATTGAGTGTTGTTAAAAAAAAAAAGGTGATGTAACACAGTGGTGAACATGCCCTTTCCCAACTACTTTGGCACATGTTGCAGCCATGATATTCTAAGTTAATTATTATTTACAAAAAAAATTAATAAACTTTATGAGTTTGAACATCAAATATGTTGTCTTTGTAGCATATTCAACTGAATATGGGTTGAAAAAGATTTGCAAATCATTGTATTCTGTTTATATTTACATCTAACACAATTTCCCAACTCTTATGGAAACAGGGTTTGTATATTAGTAACCTATCATTTCAAACAGGTACATCTCCAAACATTTGCACCAATTTATAAGACTGGAGATAAACATTTATTTACAAATTTTAGACCTTTTAGACCTGTTTCCTTTTTTCCACAATTTTTTTAAAATCATTGAAAAACTGTTCAATAACAGATTAGAGAGTTTTATGAATAAAAATAGAATATACGTACAGTACCAATATGGATACAGAGCTAATATTTCAACTTCAATGGCTTTAATTTATGGAAGACATTTCTAATGCAATATATCAGGGGTGCTCACACTTTTTCTGCAGGCGAGCTAATTTTCAATTGACCAACTCGAGGGGATCTACCTCATTTATATATATCATTTATATTTATTTATTTATGAAAGAGACATTTTTGTAAACAAGTTAAATGTGTTTAATGATAATACAAGCATGTGTAACACATATAGATGTCTTTCTTTCACAAAGA
This sequence comes from Nerophis ophidion, assembly GCF_033978795.1. Lineage (NCBI taxonomy): Eukaryota > Metazoa > Chordata > Actinopteri > Syngnathiformes > Syngnathidae > Nerophis > Nerophis ophidion. Next base: position 6,172,077 of record NC_084615.1, read on the forward strand.
CAAGAATATAAGTTGGTGTATTACCTGATTCTGATGACTTGCATTGATTGGAATCAGACAGTAATGATGATAACGCCCACATTTTCAAATGGAGGAGAAAAAAAGTTGTCCTTTCTGTACAATACCACATGAAAGTGGTTGGTTTTTGGCATCTAATTCATCCAGCTTCCATACACTTTACAAGAAAAACATTGGCGGCAAATTCCGTCGCTTGCTTGATTGACATTCACGGCACCCGAGGGTCTTGTGAGATGACGCTGGCTGCTGCCAGTTCATTATTATGAAAAAATGACCGAGAGGAAGGCGAGAAACACTTTTTATTTCAACAGACCTCCGCGCCGTCCCTTCCGTCAAATCTCTAAAGGCCGACTGCACATTTCCTATCTTCAAAATAAAAGCCCTGCTTCATGCTGCCTGCGCTAACAAAATAAGAGTCTCAGAAAGCTGGCGTGCACAAGTGATGTGCACGCCAGCTTTCTGAGGGATCGCTTGTGCACGCCAGTTTTCCGAGACTCTGTATTTAGTTAGCGCAGGCAGCATGAAGCAGGGCTTTTATTGTGAAGATAGGAAATGTGCAGTCGGCCTTTAGAGTTTTGACGGAAGGTACGGCGCGAGAGTCTGTTGAAATAAAAAGTGTTTCTCGCCTTCCTCTCGGTCATATTTTCATAATAATGATCTTGCAGCAGCCAGCGTCATCTCACAAGACCCTCCGGTACCGTGAATGTCATTTAAGTGACGTCTTGGTGAAGATTGATGATCACTCATTTTTTGGTCTATTTTTTTTTAAAAGCCTGGCTGGAGATCGACTGACACACCCCCCGCGGTCGACTGGTAGCTCGCGATCGACGTAATGGGCACCCCTGCAATAGATAGTAAAAAATGTGCGGCAGCAGTGTTTATGGATTAACTAAAGCATTTGACACAATTAATCACAATATTTTAATAAAACATCCAGAACGCTATGGCATCAGAGGGTTAGTCTTAAACTGCATAAGAAGTTATCTAACGAACAGGAAACAATACGTGAAGCTAGGCGAGCACACTTCTACAATGCTAAATATATCCTGCGGTGTACCTCAGGGATCAATTCTAGGACCTAAATTATTCAATCTCTATAAAAATGACATTTGTAAAGTTACAAGAGATTTAAAGTTAGTATTATTTGCGGATGATACAACAGCGTTTTGTTCAGGAGAGAACACTCAGAAGATAATACAAATAATAACGGAA